>NW_026614689.1:0-136602 GCF_030052815.1 Hevea brasiliensis | reverse complement strand
GAAAAATCTGCCTACAAGAGGTTAAAGTGAGGTTAGTGCACATATGTATTTAAAACACATGAATTCCATGTTAGAGATGTGTAATAGGTAAGAAATTATGGAATAAATGAACCAAACCCATGTGTATGAATGCCATGAATTTCGGCAGCCATATTGATGGAATAGAAATGAGGGTTTTGTTGGACTTAGAGTAGATTAGAAATGATGTTTAAGATAAATATACACAAGGATAATAAATTAGTATGCTAACTAAGGTATCTTGTAGAAAAAAAAAGGTGAAGATAGGGTTTTGGTGGATTGAAAATTGATTTGGCTTATGAAATTGTTAGAGCACATTTTAATGGTCAATTAGTGACAATTTAAGGTAAGTTGAACATATTATGGACTGTATAATATGTTTTCAAAGTGAAGTTGTAGGTTGCCCTAGGGCGAAAGAGAGGGAGAAAATTCAGTCCACTTGCACTGCCATAACTTGGGCTGTGTTGGTCCAATTGGTGTTTGGCCAATTGGACATGAAACTAGGTTTATAATGGCACATTTTTTCTGAAGAAACCATGTCCAAAAGACCAAAGCAAGAGGACCAAAACTTGGCCCCAATCCGGATACCACAAACAGCCCCTCTGAGAATGACCAAATGAACAGTAACTGTTCATTTGGCCATAACTCACTGTAGATTTGGTCAATTGACCTGAAATTTTTACAGAAACAAGCTAAGACATAGACAAACAACTTGCATGAAGAAACCTACCCCAAATTATGACCAGAAACTAACCCAAATGGCAGTCACAACATCGCTCAAACTCGCAACTCTGCAGATTTGGATTTGAGCAGTAATGTTTGGATGGCTATAACTCTCTCTAGAAAACTCGGATTCAGGCAATTCTTGAACCGATGGAAACCTAAGGCATAGTAGAACATTTCATATGAAGAAAGTTAGTCCAAATTATGAACTTAACTTGGTCAAATTACTGACCAAATTTGGACCAAAATCTGCGAAAACTCAAAAGTGCGGCATGAGCGATTGCACGTGAACGAAACTTATTTTGGCCATAACTTGAGCTACAAAACTCCAAATGGAGTGATTCAAAAAAAGAAATTCAACTAGACAAAATAAGGAACATTTTCTATGAAGGAAGTTTTGTCAAATTCCAACAGTAGATCAACCAATAGAACAGTGCAACTTCGGAGCACCAAAACCGAAAATTGGCAATTTTGCCAAAATGACCTAAGCTTTGAGAAAGTGACCAAAACCAACAAGTTTTAAATGCAAAATGTGGTACATTGGGAGTGTTAAAACCAATGAACCTATGATCTATGCAAAAGTCAACTTTTTGTTGACTATTGAAGCGAATAGTGATATAAAAACTTGAAATTCAAAATTGAAGAATTCAAAGTATCAAATGCCTAGTAGGCCTAATGTGATTGGTTTGGATAGGTTGGCATGCCAATAGGGTTACGATAGTAGTCTTGCGTATGATGTATGGCTTCATTGCCATTCTGATGTGATAGCCTATGGCTATCACGATTATGATGTTTTACTTGGCTTTATGCCTTATTGCTTATATGGCTTATTAGCCATTATGTTTGCACAATGGAGACACATTGTGACCGATGGTGTAATGGCAGGTACCGGTACGATGCTAGTTTACCCGTTTATCCAGTCCGGTCAATTTGTATAGGTTACTTGGGCATGGAAATGTATAACTGTAATTGAACTGATTGTTAAAGAAAATACGAAAATTAAATATCAGAAATGATTACGATAGAATACAAAGAAATTCAAGATCATGAAGAAAATAAATAAACAAAATGCATGAAGAAGTTAATATCATAAAACGTAATTAGCCCTCGACTAAACATTAAGTTGGTAATTATTCAGTTCTTATGAACACAATGGCTAAGAAATTAAGATTTTTATTTACATATTATTTCTTTCTATTTTATTATTTGCACCACTAAGCTTTATGCTTAGCGCGTCGCTTTTGCAACGCGTAGGTACAAGATATCGATCGAGAGCCGGTGGACCATGATTGGGTAAGTCCATCCTGCGATTCGCATAGTGTCCGTGTCACCTCACAAACTCTGATGCATTGGTAGGACACTAGGTGTCATTTTGGTATTTTGTAATTGATCTAATTTTCTCATGTGTAAATGAACTTATGAAATGTAATTTGATGCTCATGTAAATAATGAGAATTGTGTTTGTAAATGAAAAAGTGAATGTTTATCTGTGATATATATATGATTATCACATGAAATGAATGATTGAGAAATGCATGTGAACTGAAAAATATTGAGATTTTGATAAATGGAGTTGAGATGAATGAATAAGAATATAGGAAGTGTTTTTCACAGGTTCCGAAGAACGGTTTTCTCCATTTTTAGCCGGTACTCTGCCGGATTTTCTTTAAAATTTTCGTAACCTCAAGTAAATTACAATTTCAATAAATGAATTATATTTCACAAATTATTTTCAAAACTATGATAAAAATGAATTCAGATAAAATAGAGTGCTCCGGCACACTGAGTGGCATAACTTGCTCGGCTACACTGTAGTCGGGTAAGGGGTGTCACATTTAGTGGTATCAGAGTGCGGTTTAGGCGTTTCTGGACGTAGATAGATTGCATATCATGCATTGCATTCATAAGAGTCGAGGTGACACTATTGCAGATCTGTATTTCCCGTTTATTTTAGGTTAAGGTATGGAATAAGAAAGTGAAGAGGCAATGAGATAGCGAATGGAGATGAGAAGTAGACTGTATTTAAGATGAAAAAGGATGAGTACCTAATTGTTTGAGGATAGGATTGAGACTAAGGAGAAAGTGAAGTAGGATAATACGGAAAGGTGAAGAAATAAAGAGGTAGTAGCTCCTCGGCTATTTACACTGGGTAAATTTCGAGGACGAAATTTAAATAAGAGGGGAAGAGTTGTAACATCCTCCCGGTAGCAACTCCGTACATTCTACTGTTTCGGTGACTAGAACGTCCGGAAAAAATATTTAAACTAAAGTCTGGAACTATAATTAACTCAAATATTAATAAGAAAAATTTAGTAAAAATTTTAGAAATAAAATACAACTAAGTCAAATGAGCCGGTGCCCAAGCGATGGGTAACCAGAGGGAAGTTGCGGTTCTCACAACGAGGAGCCCTAGACCCGGGGAAAAATTCATAAAATAATTTTTTGGACTCCAGAGAAGGGTTATTGAGGTTCCCATGGCATTAGAATGCCAAGAAAATACCTAGAAAAATTTTTCAATCGGTGCAGACAATTTTGACCCGTTAAGCCAAACGGAGGGCATTTTGGTCATTTTGCCTTCAGAGGTGATTTTTGGCCGACTTGTCCAGTTAAGTAAATAATTATTATGATCTAAAATATGAATAAATATTGCTAAAAATTGAATTGAAAATGAGTAGAGAAAAGAAGAAAAGAAAAATTAAGGAAATTAGGGATAATGACATCACATGATGTCATTTACATACCCTCCACCAATCACCATTCAATAAGTCTTTTTTTTAAACAATTAAAAGAGACAAATGGACCCAAAATTCTGCTGTTTCCTTCTTCTTCTTCAGCCAAAACGTGAATCTCTCCCTCTTCTCCCTCCATTGATTTTCAAACAAAAGCTTCAAATTTCCATGCTTCCTCACCCTAAAACCCCTAAGTCCCTTCACTAAAAACTTGTCTCTACCTCTTGGGAAGTGTTTGGCAGCCAAGAAGAAGAAAGAAAGTGAAGATTGGGACTTGGAAAAATCTGCCTACAAGAGGTTAAAGTGAGGTTAGTGCACATATGTATTTAAAACACATGAATTCCATGTTAGAGATGTGTAATAGGTAAGAAATTGTGGAATAAATGAACCAAACCCATGTGTATGAATGCCATGAATTTCGGCAGCCATATTGAAGGAATAGAAATGAGGGTTTTGTTGGACTTAGAGTGGATTAGAAATGATGCTTAAGATACATATACACAAGGATAATAAATTGGCTAACTAAGGTATCTTGTAGAAAACATAAGGTGAAGCTAGGGTTTTGGGGGAGTGAAAATTGATTTGGCTTATGAAATTGTTAGAGCACATTTTAATGGTCAATTAGTGACCATTTTAGGTAAGTTGACCATATTATGGACTGAAAAATAGGATTGCAAAGTGAAGTTATAGGTCGCTTCTAGGGCAGAGGGATCAAAATTCAGTCCACTTGCACTGCCATAACTTGGGCTGTGTTGGTCCAATTGGACATGAAACTAGGTTTATAATGGCACATTTTTTCTGAAGAAACCATGTCCAAAAGACCAAAGCAAGAGGACCAAAACTTGGCCCCAATCCGGATACCCTGCAAACAGCCCCTGCAGAATGACCAAATGAACAATGAACTGTTCATTTGGCCATAACTCACTGTAGATTTGGTCAATTGACCTGAAATTTTTACGAAACAAGTTAAGACATAGACAAACAACTTTCATGAAGAAACCTACCCCAAATTATGACCAGAACCTAACCCAAATGGCAGTCACGATCCATGTTCAAACCGCAACTCTGCAGATTTTGATTTGAGCAAAGAATGTTTGGATGGGTATAACTCTCTATAGAAAACTCGGATTTAGGCGATTCTTGAACCGATGGAAACCTAAGGAATAGTAGAACATTTCATATGAAGAAAGTTAGACCAAATTATGAACTTAACTTGGTCAAATTACTGACCAAAGTTGGACCAAAATCTACCAAAACCCAAAAGTGCAGCATGAATAAGCGTGAATAGTAATCTTTTTTTGGCCATATCGTGAGCTACAAAACTCCTAATTGAGTGATTGAACAATATAAATTCCACTAGACAAAATAAGGAAAATTTTCTATGAAGGAAGTTTTGTCAAATTCCAACGATAGATCGACCAATGGAACAAAGGCAACTTGAGCACCAAAACCGAAATTTGGCAATTTTGCCAAAATGACCTAAGCTTTGAGAAAGTGACGAAAACCAACAAGTTTTAAATTCAAAATGTGGTACATTTGGAGTGTTAAAACCAATGCACCTATGATCTATGCAAAAGTCAACTTTTGTTGACTATTGAAGCGAATAGTGACATAAAAACTTGAAATTCAAAAATTGAAGAATTCAAAAGTATCAAATGCCCTAAGACGCCTAATGTGATTGGTTTGGATAGGTTGGCATGCCAATAGGGTTCGATAGCAAGATCGCGTATGATGTATGGCTTCATTGCCATTCTGATGTGATAGCCTATGGCTATACCGATTATGATGTTTTACTTGGCTTTATGCCATATTGCTTATATGGCTTATTAGCCATTTTGTTTGCACACCGGAGACACATTGTGACCGATGGTGTGACGGCGAGGTACACGGTACTCAGCTAGTTTACCCGCTTATCTAGTCCGTCAATTTGTATAGGTTACTTGGGCATGGAAAAGTATAATCAGAATTGAATTGATTGTTAAAGAAAATACGAAAATTAAATATCGAAATGATTACGATAGAATACAAAGAAATTCAAGATCATGAAGAAAATAAATAAACAAAATGCATAAAGAAGTTAATATCATAAAACGTAATTAGCCCTCGACTAAACATTAAGTTGGTAATTATTCAGTTCTTATGAACACAATGGCTAAGAAATTAAGATTTTTATTTGCATATTATTTCTTTCTATTTTATTATTTGCACCACTAAGCTTTATGCTTAGCGTGTCGCTTTTGCAACGCTTAGGTACTGAAGATACTGATCGAGAGCCAGTGGACCACAGATTGGGTATGTCCATCCTGCAGTTCTGCATAGTGTCCGTGTCACCTCACAGGCTACAGTGCATTGGTAGGACACTAGGTGTCATTTTGGTATTTTGTAATTGATCTTATTTTCTCATGTGTAAATGAACTTATGAAATGTAATTTGATGCTCATGTAAATAATGAGAATTGTGTTTGTAAATGAAAAAGTGAATGTTTATCTGTGATATATATATGATTATCACATGAAATGAATGATTGAGAAATGAATGTGAACTGAAAAATATTGAGATTTTGATAAATGGAGTTGAGATGAATGAATAAGAATATAGGAAGTGTTTTTCACAGTTCCAAGAACGGTTTTCCATTTTTACCAGACTGCCTGATTTTCTTTAAAATTTTCGGAACCTCAAGTAAATTACAATTTCAATAAATAAATTATATTTCACAAATTATTTTCAAAACTATGATAAAAATGAATTCAGATAAAATAGAGTGCTCCGGCACATTGAGTGGCATAACTTGCTCGGCTACACTGTAGTCGGGTAAGGGGTGTCACACCTGGACTGCGGGGAACCCTGGAAAACAATTTTTGGACCTAAATAGACCCTTATTGAAGAATTAATATCATTAGGAAGATAAAAAAAAATTAAATAATTAGTACAAAGAAAAGTGAGAAATCGAAAAACAGACAAAACCCGGTATTACCGAAAAATCGGGAATGCAACCCGAACAGGGGTATTATGGTCATTTGACATCCCGAATTGTCTTTTGACCTAAATTTACATTAAAAATAAATAATATTACACTTAGAAAATAAAATGAAAAATTAAATTGAGGGTACCTAATACAAATAACCAAAAATGGAGTGAAAAATGTGTAAATAACACATTTAGGCTTATTATATGATTAAATGGAGTGAGTGGGCCACTGAAGGAATAAATTAAACACAAAATGAGGCTGATGTAAGTCCACTATATCCAGCAGCAACTTCATCTTCTTCATTTATCATCCAAGCCGAATTGAAGGAGGAGAGAAAATCTCCATTTCCATTTTCATGCAAGCTCCATCAACCCCTCCATTTCAACTCCAATCTCTTAGGTTCCTTAATGAAAAATTGTCTACATATCACAAGGAAGGGTTTGATACTAAAATCAAGAAGTTTGGTGAAGGTTTAACAAGTCCCAACCATAAGGTAAGTTAGCATTTTTGAAGATTTCTTTGTTAAACTTTGTGTACATGTTATGGGTGTTGGTTTTGTGAAGGAAATTTTTAAGTTTGAAGAGTTATTGAGATATCCATTTTTGGGTAGCCATGTATTCATGTATTGATGAAGTATTTGTACATATAATTGATGAGAATTATGTTGGTTATGGTGATTTAATATCATAGTAAAATATTTCATATGTATAAGGTGATTTTGCACTTAGATGAAAATTGATGATTGTAGGACACTTTGGTATTGAGGAAGAATTTCGCAGCTTGGGGATTCTTGAATAAATGTGTGTGTTCATGAAGGTGGTGGCAGAATATTGACATAGAAGTTTGATGGATATGTATATAGATTGATATTGTAAAGTGTATGTAAGATTTGTAATGGTTAGGTGTGTATGTGATTGTACTTAGAACTTGTAAATGTGAATTATATTTGGTGTGTTGAGGATAATTGTAATCTGCCCAAAGTAATGTTAATGTAAAGTGGAATATGTTTTTGGTAATGTACCAAAACAGATTTGGTAGGGAAGTAAACATATTTGCAAGGTAAGTGTGTGATTGATGTGTGTTTAAGCAAGGTAACTAAGGGCAGTGTACATTTTAGCCAATAAGTTTAAATGTGTAAACTCAATTGGTATGAGACCAATTGGAGGTGAAACTAGGCACAAAATGTGCCAACTTTCATTGAGAAAGCATACCAAAATTCTGCTTGCAAGGTGACATAAGAAAATGACCAATTCGGATTAAGTGCAATTGAAACCTGAAAACTGACCATTTGGGCAGAAGTTAGTATTTAGGCCATAACTCACTCAAAACAGGTCTAATTGACCTGAAATTTTAACCATGAATAGTTAAGACCCATACCTACAAGTCTTATGAAGACACCAAAGCTCAGAAATGACCAGAAGCAAGTCACAAAGCTTGCACAATTTCGGGTCCAAAAACTGGCCGAACCAAAGTTGACCAAATTGACCTAAAATTGACCTAATTTGATGCCATTTGACCAGCAATAGTGTAATGACCATAACTTGGTCTACTTAACTCGGATTGACCTAAAATTTTGCACCGCGTGCAATAAGACATAGATCTACAAGTTTGTATTTTTGACCGAAACCCGAAAACCGAGGGAACTAGATCGTCCGGTTAGGTCAAACTAGTATCCCGAAATCCAGCAATTTGCAATAAAATGCAAGAAAACGCAATATACATAGAATTGAGTTTGGTAACACATACCAATCCTAAAACTTTATCGAATGTGACATATTAATGACACTAAAACCTAATTTACCTAAAACGCATCGAGAGTCGGTATATTAGGTGATTGAGCAAATAATAGCCTTCAGTGAATTAATTATCGAACATTATCGTTAGAGGCAAATTAATTTAGCATGAAACACTTCAAATTGTGTTTCTCGATTACTAAAGACTCAGTGGAAAGGGAAGGAAACATCGAGTCCGCACAGGAGACAAGCCATCGAGGTTTGTGCACAACTAGTTTTCAACTGATTTTACTCTGAATAAGATTTCATATGATTAATTGTATGTTATTGATTTAAATTGTGTTTGTGCACAGCGGCTATTTCTTTTGAATTATTTTCAATTGAAATAAATTATGACTACTTGTATGTTATTGTTTTAAATTGTGGAAATGTACTTGAATGGATATTTATTGCTTGAAAAGCAGTGTAAATGATTTGATGGATACTATTGATTGAAAAGCACTGTAAATGGTTTTTGTGGAAATTAAAGATAATTATGAATTGTGTTGCCATTTTGTGAATGAAATTATAAATTTGGAAATTTATTGGATTCTCATGAATCATTTGAATAAAACGTTTGGAATTGATTTTGTGTTCACACTTACCATTGAAATCTACAGCTCCATACTTCCTAATTTTTCCTAGAGGTGATTTCCGCTGAAGCGGTGGTGGAATAACCCCAGTCATCTGTTCGAAGAATTCAGTCATCTGCTCAAACAAGGCTCATTGGGGTTGTACAGCACCTCTTGCACCGTGGAGCAGATCTCCCGATTTCCAATATCACTCCCAATGGATACGACTTACTACTTCTTCTTCTACTGCCCTCTGTGATTATGAGTCCATACCTTAACCTAAACTAACCAAGAAAATAGATCTGCATTAGTGTCACCTCGACTCATATGAATGCAACGCATGTCATGCACACAATCTTATTCTATCTGTCTATGCCTAGGAACGCCTAAACCGTGCTCTGATACCAATAAATGTAACACCCCTCACCCAACTACAGTGTAGCCGAGCAAAGTGTGCTACATTCAGTCGAGCACCCTATCTTATCTTACTTTATTACTTTCATATTTTGATTCGATATATTTTAATATTAATAAATTTTTCGACGGAGAAACCAAATGAGTTTCCCTATTTTATTACCGATTGACGTATTTTACTATTTACCTGTTTGAAAGTTTCAATAATGTTTTACAAATAAAATCTCATCAATTATTTCATAACCATCTCATAATTCACATCTCATTCATATATCTCAATTTCATATTCATTTCCATGCATTATCTATATATTTCAAATCTGTCTTCGAATCCATACAATCTCATTCATGCTCAAATCACATAAGTAAAATTTTCAAATTTCTTTAATTTACATAATTTCATAATTTACATGATACATAAATTAATTACATATGAAAAAGCTAATTTATTAAATTACATTACATTTCTATTAATTACCTGCTCATAATCTACATTATAATACAATATCTAGCATTTTATACTAAATACAAAATATGATCTATATGGGCCCTATCTACATGCATTGCTGAGGAGGTTACAACCTTGAATACTCCATCAACTTCTGCAGATCTGGACTCAAAAATCTTAGTCAAAGTACTCAAGGCGAGGAAACAAATCCATCGCGCTAAGCATTGCTGCTTAGTGGTGCAATAATAGAACAAGAAAATAAAATATACAAATAAAGAAAGAAAGAAGCATAATTTGAATATTTAAGAATCAATTTAATTTAATACAATGTGTCTAATATTAATTATCCTTTGTTCTAATTTGTTCCGCTTTGGAAGCGTTTAATTCCTAAATTCACAGAGATAATGTACAATATACAGAATTAATAAAAATACTCAATTTATATTCCTATGGCAATAGAAGGTACATTTAAAATATTTAGTTAAGTTATACCTATTTTTGCAACTCTTTTATCATTTTACTTAACAATTTTTATGTGATTTGGATCATTTCATAATTCTAACTAATTCTTTTGAAGTCTTATTAACTCATTTATTTGATTCCTAATATTTTTAATTACTAATAGTCTTAATTTATTTCAATAAATTACACTGCCCAAGTAACCTACGACAGGCTGACTAAAATGGATAACGGGTCGTTGGCACTGGACACCGCGATGCCTCGGGCCGTCATACCATGGGACGCAGCGCCAACCACGATGCGATCGGTATGGCTAAAAAGCCATGATAACACATAATGAGGCATAAAAGCCATGAATGTTGGCATAAAGCCATGAATACGGGCATAAAGCCATGAATACAGGCATAAAGCCTTTCGCAGTACTGCTAAAACAATACCCTATTGGCATGCCAAACTATCCAATCTGACACACATGTCTAGGTAATACAAGGGCACATAATATCATTAAATATTAATATATTGTGTTTTATGACTTTATTATTTCATGATAAATTTCAATTATAATTCATAAATTCATTTGATCATTTATATGATCACAATTCACATCAATTATCCTTTTATACCATTTTACTCAAAATATGTAACACCCCAAAGTTTGGTAGTGCGTTCTACTGCTCCGGTGACCAGTGTTGTCCGGACAGCTAGGATGCCTAGAACTACACTTTGACATGAGGGAGGAGACATAAAATAATGAAATACAAGAAAAGAGAATACAAGAAAAACAAAGGAAAAATCATAGCAAAGAAATATAACCAAGTTAAGCGAGCCGAAAACCCTAGCGATGGGTGACCGCACTGGGAAGTCACGGCGTGCACCGTTGACTAGCCCTGGACTGCGGGGAACCCTGGAAAACATTTTTAGGACTTAAATAGACCCTTATTGAAGAATAAATATCATTAGAAAGATCAAAGAAAAATTAAATAATTAGTACAAAGAAAAGTGAGAAATCGAAAAACGGACAAAACCCGGTGATACCGAAAAATCGGGAATGCAACCCGAACAGGGGCATTATGGTCATTTGACATCCCGAATTGTCTTTTGACCTAAATTTCCATTAAAAATAAATAGTATTACACTTAGAAAATAAAATGAAAAATTAATTTGGTGGTACCTAAAGTAAATAGTGAGAATTAAGGGTTTAATGTGGGATTAAGTGAAAGTTTAACATATTATATGATTAAATTTATGAGTGGACCACTAATGAATAAAATAAGCACATAATAGGGCAGCTGTAACTCCACTAAACCAGCAGAAATATTCATCTTCTTCATTGTACCAAACCAGCCGAATTGAAGAACCAAGAAAAAACTCCATGGGCGTTTACATGCAAGCTTGATCCATCCCTCATTTCAACCCCAAATCACTTAGGTTCCTTCATGAAACTTTGTCTACACATCACAAGGAAGAGTTTGATACTAAATTTGAGAAGTTTAATCAAGGTTTAACAAGCTCCAAACAAAAGGTAAGTTCATATTTTTTAAGATAGCTTTGTTAAGTTTTGTGTGCATGTTATGGGTGTTGGATTTGTGAAGAAAATTTTTGAGTTTGAAGAGTTATTGTTGTGTTCATTTTGGATAGCCATGGAGTCATGTATTTGATGAAGTATTTGTACATATAATTGATGAGAATTATATTGATCATGATGATTTAATAACCTAGTGAATTGCTTCACATGTATAAGGTGATTTTTGCACTTGGAATGGGATTTAATGAATTGTAGGACACTTGGTGTTGAAGGACAATTTTCGGCAGCTTGGGGACACTTGAATAACTGTATGTATTCATGGAAGTGTTGGCAGAATGTTGACATAGAAGGATTGATGGATATGTGTATGAAATTATTTTGTAAAGTGTATGTGAGAATTAGTGATGTTTAGGTGTGTATGTGATTGTATTTAGACTTTGTAAATGTGAACTTTAATTGGTGTATTGAAGATAATTGTAATCTGCCCAAAGTGAGGATAATGTAAAGTGGGATGTGGTTTTGGTAATGTACCAAAACAGATTTGGTAGGCAAGTAAACATATTGCAAGGTAAATGTGTGTGATTGATGTGTGTTAAGCAAAGTAACCAAGGGCAGTGTACATTTTAGCCAATAAGTTTAAATGTGTAACCTCAATTGGTATGAGACCAATTGGAGGTGGAACTAGGCACAAAATGTGCCAACTTTCATTGAGAAAGCATACCAAAATTCTGCTTGCAAGGTGACCTAAGAAAATGACCAATTCGGATTAGGTGCAATTAGGACCTGAAAAATGACCAATTGGGCAGTAGTGAGTGTTTAGGCCATAACTCACTCAAAACAGGTCCAATTGACCTGAAATTTTAACCATGAATAGTTAAGACCCATACCTACAAGTCTTATGAAGACACCAAAACCCAGAAATGACCAGAAGCAAGTCAAAAGCTTGCACAAGTTCGGGTCCAAAACTGGCCGAACCAAAGTTGACCAAATTGACCTAAAATTGACCTAATTTGATGCCATTTGACCAGCAATAGTGTAATGACCATAACTTGGTCTACTTAACTCGGATTGACCTGAAATATTTCCCCGCGTGCAATAAGACATAGATCTACAAGTTTGTAGTTTTGACCGAAACCCGAAAAAGGAGGGAACTAGATCGTCCGGTTAGGTCAAACTAGTATCCCGAAATCCAGCAATTTGCAATAAAATGCAAGAAAATGCAATATACATAGAATTGAGTTTGGTAAAACGTACCAAACCTAAAACCCTATCGAATGTGACGTATAAAAGGACACTAAAACCTAATTTACCTAAAACGCATCGAGGGTCGGTATATTAGGTGATTAAGCAAATAAAGGTATTCAGTGAATTGTTTATCGAACATTATCGTTAGAGGCAAATTAATTTAGCTGAAACACTTCAAATTGTGTTTCAGCTTAACAAGGACTCAAAGAAAAGGGAAAGAAATCGAGTCAAGACCAGGAGACAAGTATCAGAGGTTTGTGCACAACAACTGTGTCTTTTGAATTATTTTCAATTGAAATAAATATTGACTATTTGTATATTATTGTTTTAAATTGTGTAAATGAGTTTGATGGACACTTATTGATTGAAAAATATTGTGAATGGTTTGAAACTGTGAAAAATTGTTTGAATGACATTGATGGATACTTATTGATTGAAAAGTATTAGAAATGGTTTGAAACCACAGCTATCATGTATATTGATTGTATTCCTCATTAGCTTGTCTAGTGGGACGAATTGAATTCCCTCTCTGGCTGAAGTGTTGAGGTGTGTGCCTGTTGAGAACGAATTGGATGAGTACTCATATTTTTGCTAGCTAGCTATGTTATTCCTCATTAATCATCGACTTTTGGGATGAATTGAATACCTCATTAGCCATCGGCTTTTGGGACGAATTGGACTATGGATCATGATTAAGCTGTGTGTAATTTATTAATTTGCATTGTGAGATTGTGAATTGAATTTAAACTCTTATTGGCAAATATTGTCTTTTGAATTCAGACATGATCTAACTTATGAAAATTATTGTGATATTGACAAATGGAGTTTAAATTCTTGTTGACAATTACTGTCTTGAATTTAACTATGATTTTAAGTATCCACTATTTACATAATTTATGAATTGTGATTTAAAGTTGTATTTGGTTAATGTTGTGCACCACTGAGACATTGTCTCAGCGATAGCTTTATTCTTTATCGCAGTAGAGAGACAGACAGGCAGACTAAGTGCATATACATCCAATGAGGATTACAGTATAATGAGTATACCAATATTTTGCATTTTGTATTGTAATGTATGACACTGTATGTACATTTTGTTTTGGTTTTGAGCAGTTGTAAATTTAAATTGTACCTTGAAGTTGTAAAATAATTATGAGCCGTTTTGACTTGTAAAAGCTGTATTATATTTCCTTATCTCAGACTTTGAAAAATTTCTATGGAATTGAGTTGATAAATTGTTGTGTTGAGAAATGTATTGGAGTTGAGATTTGGAAAATTATTGAAGTCCCTTTTTACAGGTTTTCTGAAGAACTGTTTTGTTCAAAATACAGATGGCATTCTGCCAAATTTTTACATAAATTCCAAATAAACCAAATGAGTTAGTTATTTCACTTCAGTTCACCAAAGTCTTTAACACCTGTAAATAGTGCTCACCACTGTAAAAGAAGTAAGAAAAGTTTTTAAAATCCCTTGTAGTGTATTTAATGGGTTATCAGTAGACGGAGTTGGTAATTCATTAGGTATACTACGGGATCATGTTATGCCTTACAGAGGGGTAGGGTGTGACATGTTTTAGTGGTATCAGAGCAAAGTTTTTAAACTCTGTTTTCACCTGTTACTTGAATGTTCTGTCTTCATAGTACAACTGCTCAATATCATTGTTTGATACATACAGTACATTACATTATAAATATGCACTAACAGGAGGAAATCTCCTTGTGTTATTTGTTCAGGAGATCTTAAATCCTCGCATTGAATATGGAAGAGGGTGATCGTTCAGTCGATCAGTCTATTGAGGCTGAGGTGCAAGGGGATGCCCCAGGCCTACATAATGTTAGTGGTTCAGCTGCACCAGCCCCTGCAGTACCACAGTTTCCTGCTCAGTTCGCTCAGCAGATGGCTGCAATGTTCCAACAAATGGCTGGTAATGCGCCTACTCAAGTCCCAATACAGACACCAGTGGTACAACCACAGTCTCCTACTAGGCAGTATGATAAATTGATGAAGTATGGGGCTACAGAGTTTAAGGGGACAGTAGATCCTCTAGAAGCTGAACAATGGTTAGAGAGGATGGATAGGGTGTTCAAGAAGCTACATTGTACAGAAGAGCTTAGATTTGAATACTCAGTGTCCTTACTACAGGGGATGCTTATGATTGGTGGAAAACCATTCCACGATGCAGTAGAGCCTGCAGTGCTAACATGGAATGACTTCCTCAGGGAATTCAGGCATAAATATGTCCCTGATGCTTATGTAGACCAGAAGCTGCAAGTGTTGCTTAGTTTGAAACAGGGATGATCGGTGAGTATGAAAGAGAATTTTCCCGCCTGAGCCATTATGCAGTAAGTTTGCTTGCTACCAGGAAAGATGCAAGAGGTTTGAAACTGGCTTGAAGCCCAGTATCAGAGTACAAGTGATCGGCTTCAAACACACTAACTTCTCTGAACTTGTTTCTCAAGCCCTAGAGTTGGAAAGAGTTGAGTTTGAGACTGCTCCAGAGAAAAAGAGATCAGAGAAGACAGAGAAAGAGGGAAAGTCAAGAAACGAGTTCCGGTGGTCATCTGGGAAGAGGAAAAACTATGGGGACACGCAGAGGTGGCAAGAAATCAGTTAAGGGAAGATATTCAGACAGAGACCTCCCTATCCGGTCACAGAGTACTGCAGGTTCTTACCCTCCCGCCAATGTGAAACTTGTGGAAAGAATCATGGTGGAATATGTTATAAGGCTATTGGAGCCTGTTATAACCGTGGAGGCAGGACACTTGCCAAGGATCGCACGATAGTCGCAGAGTTGGACCACCTCCTACTCTGCGGAAGGGTCGATTCGAGCCACGTCACCAGAAGTTCACAACCACCTAGCAGAGGTAGAGGCGGGGGTAGAGGTAACCCAGTAGGCAGCCAAGGCACAGTAAAACATTCAGAGCAAGATAATGCTCCAGTCAGAGTCTATGCCATGAGACAGAGGGAAGAGGCAGAGACATCTGATGTTGTGGCTGGTACCTTCTCAACTTTTAACCAAAATGTGTTTGTGTTATTTGATCCGGGTTCTACCCATTCTTATGTGAGTGCTAGCATCATTGATTGCATTGCTGTTCCATGTACAAAAATGGACTTTGAGGTGCTAGTAACAAGTCCACTAGGACAGGAAGTCAGGGTTAATAGAATGTATAGAGATTGTCCTTTGGTGATCTAAGGACACACTTTCCTGTCTGATTTCATTGAAATGCCCTTCAGAGATTATGATATCATCTTGGGCATGGATTGGTTAGGTAGACATCTTGCCATGATTGGTAGGTCAAGACAGTCACTTTTGGCCTTCCTCGATCTGATGATGTGGTGATACAAGGAGAGGCGATTATTGCCATCAAACATCATTTACGCACTAGCCGTAAAGATGATCGAAAGGGTGTGAAGCATACTTGGCACATGTGGTAGACACCCAAGTGGGAGTCCGACATTGAAGGACATCCCTACAAGATATGACTTTCCGGATGTGTATCCCGATGAATTGCCGTGATTACCTCGGAAAGAGAAGTGCGATTTGAAATTAATGTTATGCACGGTATGGATCCAATCTCCATAACGCCATACGTAATGGCACCAATGAGTTGAAGGAGTTGAAGATACAATTGCAAGAATTACTTGAAAAGGGCTTCATCCGCCCTAGTGTGTCACCTTGGGAGCACCGGTGTTGTTTGTTAAGAAGAAGGATGGTACTCTCGCTTATGCATTGACTAGCGGTTGAATAAGGTGACAATAAAACAGATATCCATTGCCTCGCATTGATGATCCGTTTGATCGATTGAAAGTGCATTGTATTCTCCAAAATTGATTTGCGATCCGGTTATTATCGCTGAAGGTGCAAGAGCGAGTATTCCAAAAGCGCTGAGCTCGATATGGCCACTATGAGTTTCTAGTAATGCCATTCGGGTTAACAAATGCTCCAGTACTTTTATGGATCGATGAACACTATCTTGGACCATATCTTGATCAAATTGTGGTGGTGTTTATTGATGACATTTTGATATATTCAAGGAATGCAGAAGAGCATGACAGACATCTGCGGATTATACTGCAGACTTTAAGGGAGAAACAGCTATACGCCAAGTTGTCGAAATGTGAATTTTGGCTGAAAGAAATCTCCTTTTTGGGACATGTTGTGTCAGCTGAAGGGATCAAGGTAGACTCCAGCAAGGTAGAAGCTATCCTTAATTGGAAGCCGCCCAGGAACATCACAGAAATTCGCAATTTTAGGTCTAATGATATTACCGTCGGTTTGTGAAGGGTTTTCTATGTTATCTTCTCCACTGACCAAAATGCTTCGGAAAGATGTAAAATTTTAGTGGACAGATAAATGTCAGCAGAGTTTTGATGAGTTGAAGAGGTGTTTGACTGAAGCTCCAGTCCTCACTTTACCTACTCCGGGTAAAGAATACACAGTTTATAGTGATGCTTCTCACAATGGGTTAGGCTGTGTACTGATGCAAGATCGGAATGTCATTGCTTATGCATCACGCCAGCTGAAACCGCATGAGAGGAATTACCCAACACATGACCTGGAGTTAGCAGCTATTATTTTTGCTCTGAAGATCTAGAGACACTATCTGTATGGAGAGAAATGCTACATGTACACAGATCACAAGAGCTTGAAGTACTTAGGCACCCAGAAGGAATTGAATTTGAGGCAGAGGAGATGGTTAGAACTCATCAAAGATTATGATTGCTTAATAGACTATCAGCCAGGAAAAGCAAATGTAGTGGCTGACGCCTTAAGTCGCAAGACTATGGCAAATCTCAGAGTTTCTCCTATGTCCATGGTATGTGAATTGAAAGCACAGCATGCATTTTAGAGATTGATGATGAGGGACAGACAGTAGTTGCTTAGCATGTACAGCCAGTGTTGATTGATCAGATCAGAATGGCTGCTCAGAGTGATGAAAAGTATCAAAAGCTACTAAAAGAAGTCCAGCCGGGCAAGAAACCTGAATTCTCTGTGAGAGAGGATGGTTTATTGCTACATCAGGGCATAATGTGCGTTCCTGGTGATGTGGAATTGAGACAAATCATTTTGAAGGAAGCACATGAATCTCCTTTTGCTATGCACCCTGGTGAACTAAAATGTACAGAGGGCTGAAAGAACATTACTGGTGGATGGGTATGAAAAGAGATATAGCTGAATTCGTTTCCAAATGCCTAACTTGTTAGCAAGTAAAGGCAGAACATCAAGTTCCACCGGTTTGTTACATCCCTTATCGCATGCAGTGGAAATGGGAACTAATAACTATGGATTTTGTTACAGGACTTCCAAGGACACAGAGTAGTCATGATGCAGTATGGGTCGTAGTTGACCGATTGACCAAGTCTGCTCACTTTTTGCCAGTTCAGATGGACTATAGCCTGGAAAGATTGGCCAGATTGTACATACATGAGATTGTAAAACTGCATGGAGTGCCAGTATCAATTGTGTCTGACAGAGATCCTAGGTTCACTTCTAGATTCTCGGGTAGTCTTGAGAGCCCTAGGAACTAGATTGAACTTCAAAGACAAAGATTCCACCCGCAGACGGATGGCGACCGAGAGGGTTATTCAGATATTGGAGGATATGCTACGGGCTTGTGTCATTGAAGTTGAAGGTAGTTGGGATGCACACTTGCCTTTGATTGAGTTTGCTTATAACAACAGCTACCAATCAAGCATTGGGATGCCTCCATATGAAGCTTTGTATGGTAGAAAGTGCAGAACTCCCTATGTTGGGATGAGGTAGGTGAAAGGAAGATGATTGGGCGAAATTGTCCAGTGACAGAGGAAAGATCAGATTGATTAGAGATAGACTCAAGGCTGCATCAGACCGTCAGAAGTCCTATGTTGATTTGAAAAGAAGAGATATTGAGTACGCAGTGGGTGATAAGGTATTCCTCAAAGTTTCTCCTTGGAAGAGGATTATGAGATTTGGCGAAAGGGAAAGCGAGTCCTCGTTTCATCGGACCATATGAAGTTCTAGAAAGAGTGGGTCCTTTGGCATATCGGTTGGCATTACCTCCAGAGCTAGCAAGGATACAGTGTCTTCCATGTGTCCATGTAAAGGAGGTACAGATCTGACCCATCTCATGTACTATCAGTTGAAGAGATTGAAGTAAATCTAGACCTCTCATATGAGGAAGAACCCATAAAAATTATGGCTTATGAGGTGAAGCAGCTGAGGAACAAACATATACACACAGTTAAAGTCTTTGTGGAACCATCATCCGGGCCGAGAAGCTACTTGGGAACGTGAAGAGGATATGAGGAGACAGCACCCACTGTTCAGAGACTAATGCCAGGTAAAATTTTGAGACGAAATTTATTTAAGGGGGAGAGAATTGTAACACCCCAAAGTTCGGTAGTGCGTTCTACTGCTCCGGTGACCAGTGTTGTCCGGACAGCTAGGATGCCTAGAACTACACTTTGACATGAGGGAGGAGACATAAAATAATGAAATACAAGAAAAGAAAATACAAGAAAAACAAAGGAAAAATCATAGCAAAGAAATGTAACCAAGTTAAGCGGCTAAAACCTAGCGATGGGTGATCGCCTTGGGAAGTCACGGCGTGCACCGTTGACTAGCTCCTGGATCATGGGAACCCGAAAACATTTTTAGGACTTAAATAGACCCTTATTGAAGAATAAATATCATTAGAAAGATCAAAGAAAAATTAAATAATTAGTACAAAGAAAAGTGAGAAATCGAAAAACGGACAAAACCCGGTGATACCGAAAAATCGGGAATGCAACCCGAACAGGGGCATTATGGTCATTTGACATCCCGAATTGTCTTTTGACCTAAATGTCCATTAAAAATAAATAGTATTACACTTAGAAAATAAAATGAAAAATTAATTTGGTGGTACCTAAAGTAAATAGTGAGAATTAAGGGTTTAATGTGGGATTAAGTGAAAGTTTAACATATTATATGATTAAACTTATGAGTGGACCACTAATGAATAAAATAAGCACATAATAAGGCAGCTGTAACTCCACTAAACCAGCAGAAATATTCATCTTCTTCATTGTACCAAACCAGCCGAATTGAAGAACCAAGAAAAAACTCCATGGGCGTTTACATGCAAGCTTGATCCATCCCTCATTTCAACCCCAAATCACTTAGGTTCCTTCATGAAACTTTGTCTACACATCACAAGGAAGAGTTTGATACTAAATTTGAGAAGTTTAATCAAGGTTTAACAAGCTCCAAACATAAGGTAAGTTCATATTTTTTAAGATAGCTTTGTTAAGTTTTGTGTGCATGTTATGGGTGTTGGATTTGTGAAGAAAATTTTTGAGTTTGAAGAGTTATTATTGTGTTCATTTTGGACAGCCATGGAGTCATGTATTTGATGAAGTATTTGTACATATAATTGATGAGAATTATATTGATCATGATGATTTAATAACCTAGTGAATTGCTTCACATGTATAAGGTGATTTTTGCACTTGGAATGGGATTTAATGAATTGTAGGACACTTGGTGTTGAAGTACAATTTTCGGCAGCTTGGGGACACTTGAATAACTGTATGTATTCATGGAAGTGTTGGCAGAATGTTGACATAGAAGGATTGATGGATATGTGTATGAAATTATTTTGTAAAGTGTATGTGAGAATTAGTGATGTTTAGGTGTGTATGTGATTGTATTTAGACTTTGTAAATGTGAACTTTAATTGGTGTATTGAAGATAATTGTAATCTGCCCAAAGTGAGGATAATGTAAAGTGGGATGTGGTTTTGGTAATGTACCAAAACAGATTTGGTAGGGAAGTAAACATATTGCAAGGTAAATGTGTGTGATTGATGTGTGTTAAGCAAAGTAACCAAGGGCAGTGTACATTTTAGCCAATAAGTTTAAATGTGTAACCTCAATTGGTATGAGACCAATTGGAGGTGGAACTAGGCACACAATGTGCCAACTTTCATTGAGAAAGCATACCAAAATTCTGCTTGCAAGGTGACCTAAGAAAATGACCAATTCGGATTAGGTGTAATTAGGACCTGAAAAATGACCAATTGGGCAGCAGTGAGTGTTTAGGCCATAACTCACTCAAAACAGGTCCAATTGACCTGAAATTTTAACCATGAATAGCTAAGACCCATACCTACAAGTCTTATGAAGACACCAAAACCCAGAAATGATCATAAGCAAGTCAAAAAGCTTGCACAAGTTCGGGTCCAAAAACTGGCCGAACCAAAGTTGACCAAATTGACCTAAAATTGACCTAATTTGATGCCATTTGACCAGCAATAGTGTAATGACCATAACTTGGTCTACTTAACTCGGATTGATCTGAAATTTTGCCCCGCGTGCAATAAGACATAGATCTACAAGTTTGTAGTTTTGACCGAAAGCCGAAAACCGAGGAAACTAGATCGTTCGGTTAGGTCAAACTAGTATCCCGAAATCCAGCAATTTGCAATAAAATGCAAGAAAACGCAATATACATAGAATTGAGTTTGGTAACACGTACCAAACCTAAAACCCTATCGAATGTGACGTATAAAGGGACACTAAAACCTAATTTACCTAAAACGCATCGAGGGTCGGTATTAGGTGATTAAGCAAATAAAGGTATTCAGTGAATTGTTTATCGAACATTATCATTAGAGGCAAATTAATTTAGCACTGAAACACTTCAAATTGTGTTTCTCAGTTAACAAGGACTCAGCAAAAGGGAAAGAAATACTGAGTCAAGACCAGGAGACAAATATCAGAGGTTTGTGCACAACAACTGTGTCTTTTGAATTATTTTCAATTGAAATAAATATTGACTATTTGTATATTATTGTTTTAAATTGTGTAAATGAGTTTGATGGACACTTATTGATTGAAAAATATTGTGAATGGTTTGAAACTGTGAAAAATTGTTTGAATGACATTGATGGATACTTATTGATTGAAAAGCATTGGAAATGGTTTGAAACCACAGCTATCATGTATATTGATTGTATTCCTCATTAGCTTGTCTAGTGGGACGAATTGAATTCCCTCTCTGGCTGAAGTGTTGAGGTGTGTGAGTGTTGAGTACTAATTTGATTAGTACTCATATTTTTGCTAGCTAGCTATGTTATTCCTCATTAGTCATCGACTTTTGGGACGAATTGAATACCTCATTAGCCATCGGCTTTTGGGACGAATTGAACTATGGATCATGATTAAGCTGTGTGTAATTTATTAATTTGCATTGTGAGATTGTGAATTGAATTTAAACTCTTATTGGCATAAATTGTCTTTTGAATTCAGACATGATCTAATGAAAATTATTGTGATATTGACAAATGGAGTTTAAATTCTTGTTGACAATTACTGTCTTGAATTTAACTATGATTTTAAGTATCCACTATTTACATAATTTATGAATTGTGATTTAAAGTTGTATTTGGTTAATGTTGTGCACTGCGAGACATTGTCTCGTGATAGCTTTTATTCTTTGCCGCGGTAGAGAGACAGGGCAGCAGACTAGGCTGCATATACATCCAGCGAGGGATTACCTGGTATAATGAGTATACCAATATTTTGCATTTTGTACTGTAATGTATGACACTGTATGTACATTTTGTTTTGGTTTTGAGCAGTTGTAAATTTAAATTGTACCTTGAAGTTGTAAAATAATTATGAGCCGTTTTGACTTGTAAAAGCTGTATTATATTTCCTTATCTCAGACTTTGAAAAATTTCTATGGAATTGAGTTGATAAATTGTTGTGTTGAGAAATGTATTGGAGTTGAGATTTGGAAAATTATTGAAGTGCTTTTTACAGGTTTTCAAGAAGCTTTGTCCAAAATACAGATGGCACTCTGCCAAAATTTTTACAGAAATTCCAAATAAATCAAATGAGTTAGTTGTTTCACTTCAGTTCACCAAAGTCTTTAACACCTGTAAATAGTGCTCACCACTGTAAAAGAAGTAAGAAAAGTTTTTAAAATCCCTTGTAGTATACTTAATGGGTTATCAGTAGATGGAGTTGGTAATTCATTAGGTATACTACGGGATCATGTTATGCCTTACAGAGGGGTAGGGTGTGACAAAATACTTCTCCTCTCTACAATAATGAGAACTAATGTCTCATTTATACATTAATATGGTTTATTTATTTATTCATTATGTTATTCATATTGATCACAATTCTAAACAATGGTTCACATGTACCATTGTATTCAAAACATATTTTCCTTTCTCATTTATACATTCAAGAATCTACTTATGTAATTACAAATTTTATATTTCAAGTTGAGTTATTAATATTTTATGAATTCCATTTGTGATGGGCATATAAGCCCTAACTATCTATTCACATCAATTAGGTGACTTATTTTTCATGTTTCAAGTAATCCATGAATATTTCATGGATTTCAAATTTATGCTCTTAATTTCCTTTTAACAGTTTTGACTAAGATGCATAGTCCACATTTGTCATACAATTCTAAGCATTTAAGCTTAGAATTGGTTCTAGGTCTTCATCTTAGTTTGTTACTCATTTTGATTACTATTCACCTTACTAGTCAACTAAAATGTTGACTTTTTCATACTTAAGGGATATGTTAATTCTAATTACACCAAGATCCCACATTTTGAGTTTTACATTTGCTAGTATTAATTGCCAATTGCAATTTAAAGTCCCCTAGATGCATTTCTAATTTCAAATTTTGAATTTCAAGTTTTGGTGTCACTATTCACCTCATTGGTCAACAAAAATGTTGACTTTTGGATAGAAAATAGGTGTATTGGTTTTAACACCCTAAACATACCACATTTTGTATTTAAAACTTGTTGGAATTGATTGCCATTACCATTTCTATGCTTAAAACCAAAAGGGCAGAATTTTCAGTTTTTGAAGCCTAACTTTACTGTTCTATTAAGCCCTGTTGCAGTGGAAATTTGAGGAAATGGTAAACATGAAAGTTGTTCCTTATTTTGTCTAGTTGAATTTCCTTTTTTGAATCACTCCATTTGGAGTTTTGTAGCTCCAGATATGGTCCAAAAACCATAGCTGGCCGGATTGCCAAAACTGCAGAATTACCAAATCTGATAACATGAGCGATGACTGCCATTTGGATTAGGTTCTGGCCATAATTTGGGGTAGGTTTCTTCATGAAAGTTGTTTTTCTATATCTTAACTTGTTTCTGTAAAAATTTCAGGTCAATTGACCATTTCTACAGTGAGTTATGGCCAAATGAACAGTTACTGTTTATTTGGTCATTTTCAGTCTTTGTTGCAGGGTATCCGGATTGGGGCCAACTTTTGGTCCTCTTGCTTTGGTCTTTTGGGCATGGTTTCTTCAGCAAAAATGTGCCATTATAAGCCTAGTTTCATGTACAATTGGCCAAACACCAATTGGACCTACACATCCAAAGTTATGGCTGTCTAAGTGGACTGAAATTTCAGTCACCCTGCTGCTGTCCCTAGGCAGCATACTCATTCACTTTGCCATGCTACATTTCAGTCCAAATTATGGTCAACTTACCTAAAATGGTCACTAATTGACCCTTAAAATGTTCTCTAACAATTTCCTAAGCCAAGTCAAATTTTCACTTCTCAAAACCCTAATTCCCATCTCCATTTCACACTAGTTACCCTAGTTAACTAGCTAAGTGATTATCCACATAATTATGTAATTCAAACATGATCTCTAGTCCACTTTAAGTCCATAAAAAACACTCAATCTTGTTCCTTCCTTAGGGCAGCCGAAATCCATGGTATGTATACACATGAATTTAGTCTATTTAGTTTACAAATTCCTACTAAATTCAAGTCCCTAACATGGAAATAAAGAAATCTTTGCATAAGTAAGCACTAACCTCTTGTAGGGCAGAAGTTTCTAAGCTTCAACTCCACTTTCTTTGCTTTTCTAGGCTGCCAAACACTTCCCCAAGTTGTATGGACAAGTTTTAATGAAAGGTGTCTAGGGTTTTATAGTGGAAATTCATGGGAAATGGAGGAAATGAAAGAAAATTTTCATGGAGGGAGGAAGAAGAGAGGGTCACGTTTTGAGGAAGAAGAAGAAGAAGAAGAAGAGCAGAATTTTTAGGTCCATTTGTCTCTTTTAAGTGATTTAAGAAAGCTTGTTGAATGGTGATTGGTTGGGAGAAAGTAAATGACATCATCATATGTCATAAATGGGCATTTTCTTGTATTTTTCTTTTCTTTTCTTTTCTACTAGCTTCAAATTAATTTTTCATCAATATTAATTCATATTTTATGTCATAATAATTATTTACTCAACTGGACAAGTCGGCCAAAAATCACCTCTGAAGGCGAAATGACCAAAATGCCCTCCGTTTTGCTTAAAGGGTAAAAATTATCTGTAACGAATGAAAAATTTTTATAAATATTTTCTTGTCATTCTAATGCCATAGGAACCTCAATGACCCTTCTCAGGAGTCCCAATAATTATTTTATGAATTTTTACCCGGGTCTAGGGCTCCTAGTTGCGAGAACCGCAACTTCCCTCTAGTTTAGCCATCGCTTGGGCACCGGCTCATTTAACTCTGTTGTATTTTATTTCTAAAATTTTTACTAAATTTTTCTTATTAATATTTGAGTTAATTATGGTTCCTCACTTTAGTTTAAATATTTTTCTGGACGTTTATGGGTCATGGACCGATCATCGTGTAGAATGTACGGAGTTGCTACCGGGAGGGTGTTACAATTGTGGTCATTTGACATCCCGAGTTGCCTTTTGACCTAAATGTCCATTAAAAATAAAAGATATTACACTATGGAAATGTCATGAAAAATTAAAATGATGGTACATAATCTAAATAGCAAAAGATATGAGAAAAATGTGGGAAATGGGAAACTTTGGATTAAACAAATCATAAACTCACCTTAGTGCTCCACTAAAATCACCTAAGTGGACTTGTAATCAGCCTTTGGACAGAAAATTCTATCATCTTCAACCTTGGGACATCCAGCCGAAATCAACATTGAGAGAAAACTTCGTAGCCATCCATGGTGAGAGCTCCATGTAAGCATGTTCTAGCCTCTTTTTCCACTAGGTTCCTTCATTAACTTTGCTCCTCACCTTGCAAGGAAGAGTTTGATAGCAATTTTAAGAAGTTTAGTGAGGTTTTGATCAAGCTTCAAAAGTGGTAAGTGAGTGTTTTGAATTCTTGTTTTATTAAAAGTGTAACCAAGGTTATGGGTAGTTGATTTATGAAAGAATTTTTTATGTTTGATGATAAAATGGTGATACACCATTTCGGTAGCTATGAAATTCAGTATATTTAGCTTGTTTTCACTTGCAAATTGTTGTTTAAGTTGTTGATGTAAATGTTATGGGTATAGGAATGATTTATACAATGTATACTAAGTGTATGTGTGATAGTGCACTTGGTTTTGGAAGCTTAGAAGCTATTTGAACAAGATGTGAAAATCGGTAACTTTAAAGTGTAGTGTAAAATGTGTTGTTTCATGGTTTGGTTTATTGAATTATGTCGTTATTGATGGCAGCATGTATATGTGTATAATGGTTTGGAATTGGGTATGTAAATGGGGTATGTTCATGTAGTTAAATGGTGTAAATGGACTTTGGAAAATTCTGTGTTATAGTGTGCATACTGAGGATGGTTGCAAGCTCTCCAAAATGACAAAAATGTGTTGTTAAACGTGTTAATGGTAAGGTACAAAATAGAATTGGCATGAAGGAAGTAAATTGGTAAGTGTTGAAAATGTAATTGGTAAGTGATGAGGAGTGTGTAGTAGGGCAGTGTTTGTTTTTGCTTAGAACCTTAAGTGTGTGACTCCAATTGGTATGAGACTAACTGGAGGTTAAACTAGGCACAAAATGTACCAACTTTCATGAAGGAAGCTTACCTAAATTCTACCTAGAAGGTGACTTGAAAAATGACCAAATCTGGATTAGTGACTTGAAAGCCTGAAAATTAACCATTTAGGCAGCAGTTAGTGTTTTGACCACAACTTACTCAAAACAGGTCGAATTGACCTGAAATTTTTACCATGAAGAGTTTAGATATAGATCTACAATTATTATGAAGACACGAAAGCCCAAAAATGGCCAGAACGAAGCCAAATAGCTTGCACAAATTCAGGTACCAAAATTGGCCCAACCTTAAGTGACTTAAAAATGACCTAAGCCTACCATTTTGGTGCATTCTGTCTAGCATTGGTAAATTGACAATAACTTCGTCTACACAATTCAGAATGACCTGAAATTTTGCCTCGCGAGCAATAAGACATAGACCTACAAGTTTGTAGTTTCGGCCGAAACCCAAAAACTGAGGGAACTAGATCATCCGACTAGGTCAAAATAGTACACCGAAATCCGGTAAATTACAATAAAATGCAATACACTTGGAAATGTACTAAAAGACTATAAAATGTGACATATTGGTAACATTAAACCTAATTCATATAGAGTGCATCGAGGGTCAACATTTTAGGTTGACTAAGGAAAATAATAGAATTCAATAGATTAATTAATGAACCTTATTGTTAGAGACAGTTTAAATGAGTACTAAAACACTTCAAATTGTGTGTTTCAGTTAGCAAAGACTCAGGGAAGAGGAATGAAGCACTGAGTCAGGACCAAGAGACATTTATCAGAGGTTTGTGCACAACAGTTATTTCTTTTGAATTTTTCAATTGAAATAAATTATGACTATTTGCATGTTATTGTTTTAAATTGTGGAAAATTGCTTGAATGGATATTTGATGGATACTTATTGCTTGAAAAACATTGCAACTGGTTTGAATGTAACACCCCTAAGTTCGGTAGTGCGTTCCACTGTTCTGATGACCAGTGTTGTCCAGACAGCTAGGATGCCTAGAACTACACTTTGATATGAATGAGGAGACATAAAATAATGAAATACAAGAAAAGAAAATACAAGAAAAGAAAAGGAAAAATAATAGCAATGAAATGTAACCAAGTTAAACGAGCCGAGAACCCTAACGATGGGTAACCGCATCGGGAAGTCGCGGCGTGTACCGTTGACTAGCCCTGGACCACGGGGAACCCTGAAAAATATTTTTAGGACTTAAATAAATGTCTATTGAAGTATAAATACCATTAGAAATATCAAAGAAAAATTAATTAATTAGTACAAAGAAAAGTGAGAAATCGAAAAACGGACAAAACCCGGTGTTATTGAAAAATCAGGAATGCAACCCGAACAGGGGCATTGTGGTCATTTGACACTCCGAATTGTCTTTTGACCTAAATTTCCATTAAAAATACATGATATTACACTTGGAAAATGTCATAAAAAAATTAAATTGGTGGTACCTATTTCAATTAGCAAAAATTAAGAGCTTAATGTGGGAATATGGAAAGTTTAACATTTATTTATTATTAAACTATGTTAGTGGACCATTATACAACATATTATATCATAAGTGGACAGAAATATCCACTAACAATCTGCAATCCATCTTCTTCACTTGAAAAGTTCAATTAGCCGAATGGAAACTCTCAAAACCTCTCCCATGGCCGCCCACCTTCAAGCCATTAAAACTCCATGATCAAGCCATCTTTTCCCACACTTGTCTTCATTAAAGTTTATCCTCACCTTGCAAGGAAGAGTTTGATAGCAATTTTAAGAAGTTTTGATGAGGTTTTGAAGAATTTCCAAAGTAGTAAGTTTGTATTTTTTATTATTGTTTCATTAAAGTTTGTAAGGATGTTATGGGTACTTGAATTGTGGAGAGATTTTTGAGGTTTGATGTTTAAAGGGAGATGTGTACTTTTGGCAGCCATGGAAACTCCTTAAGGACAGTTTATTCTTGCTTGTAAATGGTAGATTAAAGGGTTGATTAAATGTTTATGTGTGTAGGAATTAATTTGGGTGATGTATACTTAGTATATGTGAATGTGTACTTGAATTTGGAAGCTTGGAAATTAATGGAGAGAGGTGTATGAATCGGCAGCTTGATTTGGTGAACCATAAAAACGTTATTTCATGTTTTATTTATGGAATATTAATGTTGAATTGTGGTACTTGTTATGGCAGCTTGTGCATATGTATGATGGTGTGAGGTTAGACATGTAAATGAGCTAGGTTAGGTGATTGAATTGTTGTAATTTGACTTTGAAAAATTCTGTACCATATGGTGTCTATTGAGTGTGATTGTAAGCTGCCAAAATGACCAAAAATATGTTATGAATTGTGGTTAGGTTATGGTACAAACCAGAATTGGCATGAATGTGTAGTTTGGTAAGTGTTAAAAGTTTCCTCTGATGAGTAATGAACAAAATGCAATAGGGCAGTTTATGTTTTGGGCCTAGAACCTTAAGTGTGTGGCTCCAATTAGTATAAGACCAATTGAAGGTAAAACTAGGCACAAAATGTGCCAACTTTCATGAAGGAAGCTTACCAAAATTCTGCTTGTAAGGTAACTTGAAAAGTGACCAGATCCGGATTAGTGCAATTAAGGCCTGAAAATTGACCATTTGGGCGGCAGTTAGTGTTTTCGCCATAACTCACTCAAAACAGGTCCAATTGACATGAAATTTTTACCATGAATAGTTAAGACCTATATCTACAAGTCTTATGAAGACACCAAAGCCTAGAATGACCATAAGCAAGTCAAATAGCTTGCACAAGTTCGGATCCAAAAACTGGCCGAACCTAAATTGACCTAAAAATGACCTAAAGTGACCAATTTGATGCATTTTGACCAGCAATAATAAAATGACCATAACTTGGTCTAGTAAACTCAGAATGGCCTGAATTTTTTCCCCGCGTGCAGTAAGACATAGATTTACAAGTTTATAGTTTTGACCGAAACCCGAAAACCGAGGGAACTAGGTCATCCGACTAGGTCAAACTAGTATCCCGGAATCTAGCAAATTGCAATAAAATGCAATATACATGGAAATGATTTGGGTAACATGTACCAACCCTAAAAGGCTTAAAATGTGACATATTCGTAACATTAAAACCTAATTTACCTAGAATGCATTGAGGGTCAACATATTAGGTTGACTAAGCAAATAATAAAATTCAGTGAATTAATTATCAAGCATTATCGTTAGAGACAGTTTAAATGAGTACTGAAACACTTCAAATTGTGTTTCTCAGTTAGCAAAGACTCAGGGAAAGGGAAGGAAACAATGAGTCAAGGCCAGGAGACAGTTATCAGAGATTTGTGCACAACGATTATTTCTTTTGAATTTTTCAATTGAAATAAATTATGACTATTTGTATATTATTGTTTTCAATTATGGAAATGTGTTTGAATGGATACTTATTGCTTGAAAAGAGTTGTAAATGGTTTGAAACTGTGAAAAATTGTCTGAATAATATTTGATGGATACTTATTGATTGAAAAGCATTGTAAATGGTTTGAAACCATAGCTATCATGTATATTAATTGTATTCCTAGCTAGCTTGTCTAGTGGGACGAATTGAATTCCCTCTCTGGCTGAAGTGTTGAGGTGTGTGCCTGTTGAGGACGAATAGAATGAGTACTCATATTTTTGCTAGCTAGCTATGTTATTCCTCATTAGCCATCGACTTTTGGGACGAATTGAATTCCTCATTAGCCATCGGCTTTTGGGATGAATTGAACTTTGGAACATGATTAAGCTGTGTGTGATTTATTGATATGTATTGTGAGATTGTGAAATAGAGTTTAAATTCTTATTGACATTCACTGTCTTTTGAATTTAACCATGTTTTGACTTATTGAGATTTATTGTCATATTGTGAAATGGAGTTTAAATTCCTTATGACATTCATTATCTTGAATTTAACTATGGTTTAAGTATCCACTATTTGTATGACTTATGATTTGTGATTTAAAGTTGTATTTGGTTAATGTTGTGCACCACTGAGACATTGTCTCAGCGATAGCTTTATTCGTCATTTGGTAGACATGATCGAGCGTGCCCAGATCGCTAGTGCATTTAGCGAGAGATCATCGGGTATATTGAGTATACCATATTTTGCATTTTGTATTGTAATGTATGTTCACTGAATGTATATAGTGTTCTTGGTTTTGAGCAGTTGTAATTTAAAATTGTACATTGAAGTTGTAAAAATAAATTATGAGTTATTTTGGCTTGTAAAATTTGTACTATATTTCTTTTATCTCAGCCTTTGAAAAATTATTGTGGATTTGAGTTGAGAAATATATTGTGTTGAATTATGTTGGAGTTTGAGATTGAGAAATATAATTGAAGTGCTTTTTATAGGTTTTTGAAGAACTATTTTATTCAAAATATAGAGGGCACTCCGCCAAAATTTTTACAGAAATTCCTAACAATTCATATGTGTTTGAATGGATACTTATTGCTTGAAAAGAGTTGTAAATGGTTTTAAACTGTGAAAAATTATCTGAATAATATTTGATGGATACTTATTGATTGAAAAGCATTGTAAATGGTTTGAAACCATAGCTATCATGTATATTAATTGTATTCCTAGCTAGCTTGTCTAGTGGGACGAATTGAATTCCCTCTCTAGCTGAAGTGTTGAGGTGTGTGCCTGTTGAGGGCGAATAGAATGAGTACTCATATTTTTGCTAGCTAGCTATGTTATTCCTCATTAGCCATCGACTTTTGGGACGAATTGAATTCCTCATTAGCCATCGGCTTTTGGGATGAATTGAACTTTGGAACATGATTAAGTTGTGTGTGATTTATTGATATGTATTGTGAGATTGTGAAATGGAGTTTAAATTCTTATTGACATTCACTGTCTTTTGAATTTAACCATGTTTTGACTTATTGAGATTTATTGTCATATTGTGAAATGGAGTTTAAATTCTTTATGACATTCATTATCTTGAATTTAACTATGGTTTAAGTATCCACTATTTGTATGACTTATGATTTGTGATTTAAAGTTGTATTTGGTTAATGTTGTGCACCACTGAGACATTGTCTCAGCGATAGCTTTTTATTGTCATTGGTAGACAGATGTGACGTGATTTGCTAGTGCATTTAGCGAGAGATCATCGGGTATATTGAGTATACCATATTTTGCATTTTGTATTGTAATGTATGTTCACTGAATGTATATAGTGTTCTTGGTTTTGAGCAGTTGTAATTTAAAATTGTACATTGAAGTTGTAAAAATAAATTATGAGTTATTTTGGCTTGTAAAATTTGTACTGTATTTCTTTTATCTCAGCCTTTGAAAAATTATTGTGGAGTTGAGTTGAGAAATATATTGTGTTGAATTATGTTGGAGTTTGAGATTGAGAAATATAATTGAAGTGCTTTTTACAGGTTTTTGAAGAACTATTTTATTCAAAATATAGAGGGCACTCCGCCAAAATTTTTACAGAAATTCCTAACAATTCATATGTGTTAGCTGTTTTACTTCAGTTCAAAAATTTTTTTTTAATACCTGTAAATAGTGCTCACCACTGTAAAAAGAAGTAAGAAAATTTTTAAAATCCCTTGTAGTGTATTTAATGGGTTATCAGTAGACGAAGTTGGCAATTCATTAGGTATACTACAGGATCATGTTATGCCTTACAGAGGAGTAGGGTGTGACATTGAAACCATAGCTATCATGTATATTGATTGAATTCCTTGCTAGCTTGTCTAGTGGGACGAATTGACTTTGAATTCCCTCTCTAGCTAAAGTGTTAAGGTGTGTGCTTGTTGAGGACGAATAGAATGAGTACTCATATTAATGCTAGCTAGCTATGTTATTCCTCATTAGCCATCGGCTTTTGGGATGAATTGGACTTTTGGACATGATTAAGCTGTGTGTGTGATTTATTGATATTTATTGTGATATTGTGAAATAGAGTTTAAATTCTTTATGACATTCACTGTCTTTGAATTTAAATATGGTTTTAAGTATCCACTATTTATACGACTTATGATTTATGGTTTACAGTTGCATTTTGTTAATGTTGTGCACCACTGAGACATTGGCTCAGCGATAGCTTTTCAATCTTTGTGGGTAGACAAAGCGACAAAGCGTGACTAGGCTGCTATTGCTACATTGAGAGTTCATCGGGTATATTGAGTATACCATATTTTGCATTTTGTATTGTAATGTATGTTCACTGTATGTATATATTGTTCTTGGTTTTGAGCAGTTGGAAATTAAAATTATACATTAAAATTGTACATTAAAGTTGTAAACTAAATTTGTAAATTATTTTGGCTTGTAAATATTGAAATATATTTCTTTTATCTTAGCTTTTGAAAACACTAGAAAATTATTGTGGATTAGAGTTGGCAAATGTTGGGAAACTTATTGTGTTGATTAGATATTGGAGTTTGGGATTGAGAAAAATATTGGAAGTGCTTTTTACAGGTTTTTGAAGAATTGTTTTATTCAAAATACAGATGGCACTCTGCCAAAATTTTTGCAAAAATTGTTAATACTTCAAATGGGTTATTTGGTTTCACTTCAGTTAAAAGAATTTTTAACACCTGTCAATAGTGCTCACCACTGTAAAAAGAAGTAAGAAAAGGTTTAAAATCCCTTGTAGTGTATTTAATGGGTTATCAGTAGACAAAGTTTAGTAATTCATTAGGTATATTATGGGATCATGTTATGCCTTACAGAGGGGTAGGGTGTGACATGTTTTAGTGGTATCAGAGCTAGTTTTTAAATTCTGTTTTCACCTGTAATTTGAATATTCTTTTTTTCATAGTACACCTGCTCAATGTCATTGTTTAATACATACAGTACATTACATTATAAATATGCAGTAATAGGAGGAAATCTCCTTGTGTTATTTGTTCAGGACGTCTAAGATACTCGAATTGACTATGGAAGAGGGTGATTGTTCAATCGATCAATCGATAGAGGCTGAGGTACAAGGGGAAGCCCTAGCCCTTCATAATGTGAGCGGATCAGCTGCACCAGCCCCCTCAGTACCGCAGTTTCCTGCTCAGTTCGCTCAGCAGATGGCTGTAATGTTCCAACAAATGGCTGGTAATATGCCTACTCAAGCACCACTGCAGACACCAGTGGTGCAACCATAGTCTTCAGCTAGGCAGTATGACAAATTGATGAAATATGGGGCTACTGAGTTCAAGGAGATAGTAGATCCTCTAGAGGCAGAACAGTGGTTAGAGAGAATGGATAGGGTGTTAAAAAAGCTACATTGTACAAAGGAGCTCAAATTTGAATATTCAGTGTCTCTGCTACAGGGGGATGCATATGATTAGTGGAAAACCATTCCCCATAGTCTGGTAGAACCTTCAGTGCTAACATGGAATGATTTTCTACGGGAGTTCAGAAAAAAATATGCCCCTGATGCTTATGTGGACCAGAAGCTGCAAGAATTCCTAAGTCTAAAACAGGGGAGTAAATTGGTGGCTGAATATGAAAGAGAATTTTCTCGCCTTAGCCATTATGCAATAAGTCTACTTTCTACTAGTAGGGAGAGATGTAAGAGGTTTAAAACCTGCTTGAAGCTTAGTATCAGATTACAAGTAGTCGGATTCAAACATACTAACTTCTTTGAGCTTATTTCTCAAGCACTGGAATTAGAAAGAATTGAGTTAGAAGCGACCCTAGAGAAAAAGAAATCAGAGAAGATAGAGAAAGAGAAAGAGAAAGAGGGGAAGTCATTAGATTAGAGTTCCAGTGGTCCTACTGGGAAGAGGAAAAACTTTGGGGGACACAACAGAGGTGGTAAAAAGTACGATAGGGGAAGATATTCAGGACAGAAACCTCCTCCATCTGGTCAGCAAAGTACCAGAAGTTCCTACCCTAACCGCCAATGTGAAACTTGTGGAAGAAATCATGGTGGGGTGTGCTACAAGGCCATAGGAGCCTGTTATAACTGTGGAGGCACAAGGCACTTTGCCAAAGGCGCACGATGCACTGTAGACTTGGGCCACCTCCTACTCTGCGGAAGGTCGATTCGAATCCGCCACCGAGGTTCACAACCACCTAGCGAGCGAGGCAGAGGTAGAGGTAGTCAACCGGCGATCAAGGCACGATGAATCGATCGAGCAAGGAAGTGCATCGATCGAGTCGCAATGAGACAGAGAGAAGAGGCTGAGACATCTAATGTTGTGGCTGGTACCTTCTCAACTTTTAATCAAGAGGTGTTTGTGTTATTTGATCCAGGTTCTACCCATTCTTATGTGAGTGCTAGCATCATTGATTGCATTGTTGTTCCATGTACAAAAATGGACTTTGAGGTGCTAGTAACAAGTCTGCTAGGACAAGAGGTCAAGGTTAATAGAATGTATAGGGATTGTCCTTTGGTGATCAAAAGAAATACTTTTCTGTCTGATCTCATTGAAATTCCCTTTAGAGATTATGATATCATCTTGGGCATGGATTGGTTAGCCAGGTATCACGCCATGATTGACTGTAGAATGAAGACAGTCACTTTTGGTTTCCCTTAGTACAGTGAAGTGGCAATACATGGGGAGAGGCAGCTATTGCCATCAAACATTATTTTGGCTGCACTAGCCAAAAAAATTATCAAAAAAGGGTGTAAAGCATACTTGGCACATGTGGTAAACACCCAAGTGGGGAGTCCAGCGTTGAGGGACATCCCTACAGTATATGACTTTCCAGATGTGTTTCCTGATGAATTGCCAAGATTACCTTCGGAAAGAGAAGTGTAGTTTGAAATTAATGTTATGCCTGGTATGGATCCAATCTCCATAACACCATATAGAATGGCACCAGTAGAGTTAAAGAAGTTGAAGGTACAGTTGCAAGAACTACTTGAAAAGGGCTTCATTCGCCCTCGTGTGTCACCTTGGGGAGCGCCAGTATTGTTTATTAAGAAGAAAGATGGTACTCTTCGCTTATGTATCAACTACCAACAATTGAATAAGGTGACAATAAAGAACAGATATCCATTGCCTCGCATTGATGATCTGTTTGATCAATTGAAGGGTGCAGCTATATTCTCCAAAATGATTTGCGATTTGGTTATTATCAGTTGAAAGTGCAAGAGCAGAGTATTCCAAAAACTGCTATCAGAACTCGATATGGCCACTATGAGTTTCTGGTAATGCTATTTGGGTTAACTAATGCTCCAGCTGCTTTTATGGATCTGATGAACACTATCTTCATATCATATCTTGACCAATTTGTGGTGGTGTTTATTGATGATATTTTGATATATTCGAGGAATACAGAGGAGCATGACAGACATCTACGGATTGTATTGCAGACCTTAAGGGAGAAACAGCTATATGACAAATTGTCAAAATGTGAATTTTGGCTGAAAGAAATCTCTTTCTTAGGACATGTTGTGTCGGCTGAAGGGATCAAGGTAGATTCCAGCAAGGTAGAAGCTATCCTTAATTGGAAGCCACCTAGGAATATCACAGAAATTCGTAGTTTTCTGGGTTTAGCTGGATATTACCATCGATTTGTGAAAGGATTTTCTATATTAGCTTCTCCACTGACCAAACTACTTCAGAAAGATGTAAAATTTTAGTGGACAGATAAATGTCAACAGAGTTTTGATGAGTTGAAGAGGTGTTTGACTGAAGCTCCAGTCTTTACTTTACCTACACCCAGTAAAGAGTATATAGTTTATAGTGATGCTTCTCACAATGAGTTAAGCTATGCACTGATGTAAGATCGAAATGTCATTGCTTATGCATCACGGCAGCTGAAACTGCATGAGAGGAACTATCCGACACATGATTTGGAGCTTGCAACTGTTGTTTTTGCTCTGAAGATCTGGAGACACTATTTGTATGGAGAGAAATGCTATATTTACACAGATCACAAGAGCTTAAAGCACTTGGGCACCCAGAAGAAATTGAACTTCAGGCAGAGGAGATGGTTAGAACTGATTAAACACTATGATTGCTTAATAGACTATCAGCCAGGGAAAGCAAATGTGGTGGCTGACGCCTTAAGTCGCAAGACTATGGCAAGTCTCAGAGTTTCTCCTTTGTCCATGGTACATGATTTGAAAACACAGCATGCTAGTTTGGAGATTGATGATGAGGGACAGACAGTAGTTGCATGGCATGTACAGCCAGTGTTGATTGATCAGATCATAATGGCTGTACAGAATGATGAAAAATATCAGAAGCTACTGAAAGAAGTCCAGCAGGGCAAGAAACCTGAATATTCTATGAGGGATGATGGTTTACTATTACATCAGGGTAGAATGAGTGTTCCTAGTGATGTGGAATTGAGATGGATCATTAAGAAGGAAGCACATGAGTCTCCTTTTGCTATGCATCCTAGTGGAACTAAAATATACAGAGGGCTGAAAGAGCATTACTGGTGGATGGGTATGAAGAGGGATGTAGCTGACTTTGTTTCCAAATGCCTAACTTGTCAGCAAGTGAAGGCAGAACATCAAGTACCAACAGGTTTGTTACATCCATTACCAGTACCAGAGTGGAAATGTGAACGGATAACTATGGATTTTGTGATGGGACTTCCGAGAACACAGAATAGTCATGATGCAGTATGGGTTATAGTTGATAGACTAACCAAGTCTGCTCATTTTTTGCCAGTCTGGATGGACTATAGTTTGGAGAGATTAGACAGATTGTACATAAATGAGATTGTAAAACTACATGGAGTGCCAGTATCGATTGTATCTAACAGAGATCCTAGGTTCACTTCTAGATTCTGGGGTAGTCTTCAGAGAGCCATAGGAATTAGATTGAACTTTATTACAACATTCCACCCACAGACAGATGGCCAGCCTGAGAGGGTAATTCAGATATTGGAGGATATGCTACGGGCTTAAGTGATTGAGTTTGAAGGTAGTTGGGATATACACTTGCCTTTGATTGAGTTTGCTTATAACAACAGCTACCAATCAAGCATTGGGATGCCTCCATATGAAGCTTTGTATGGCAGGAAGTGCAGAACTCCCCTATGTTTGGATGAAGTAGGTGAAAGAAAGATGATTGGGCCAGAAATAGTTCAGCAGACAAAGGAAAAGATCAGATTGGTCAGAGATCGACTCAAGGCTGCATCAGACCGTTAGAAGTCCTATGTTGATTTGAAGATAAGAGATATTGAATATGCGGTGGGTGATAAGGTATTCCTCAAAGTTTCTCCTTGAAAGAGGATTATGAGATTTGGCAGAAAGGGGAAACTGAGCCCTCATTTCATCGGACCATATGAGGTTCTGGAGAGAGTGGGTCCTTTGGCATACCAGTTAGCATTACCTCCAGAGCTAGAAAGGATATACAGTGTCTTCCATGTGTCCATGTTAAGGAGGTATAGATCTAACCCATCTCATGTACTATCAGTTGAAGAGATTGAGGTAATTTCAGAACTTTCATATGATGAAGAACCCATAGAAATTTTGGCATATGAGGTGAAGCAGCTGAGAAACAAACAGATACACCTGGTCAAAGTGCTGTGGAACAATCATTTAGGCTAGGAAGCTACTTGCGAATGTGAAGAGGACATGAGGAGACAGCATCCACAGCTATTCAGAAACTGATACCAAGTAAAATTTCGAGACGAAATTTATTTTAAGGGGGGAGAATTGTAACACCCCTATGTTCGGTAATGCGTTTTACTATTCCGGTGACCAGTGTTGTCCGGATAGCTAGGATGCCTAGAACTACACTTAGATATGGTGAGGAGACATAAAATAATGAAATACAAGAAAGGAAAATACAAGAAAAATAAAGGAAAAATAATAGCAATGAAATGTAACCAAGTTAAACGAGCCGAGAACCATAGTGATGGGTGACCGCACCGGGAAGTTACGGCGTGGACCGTTGACTAGCCCTAGACTGCGGGGAACCCTGAAAAATATTTTTAAGACTTAAATAAACATCTATTGAAGTATAAATTTCATTAGAAATATCATAGAAAAATTAATTAATTAGTACAAAGAAAAATGAGAAATCGAGAAAATGACAAAACTCGGTGTTACCGAAAAATCAGGAATGCAACCCGAATAGGGGCATTGTGGTCATTTGACATCCCGAGTTGCCTTTTGACCTAAATGTCCATTAAAAATAAATGATGTTACACTTTGGAAATGTCATGAAAAATTAAAATGGTGGTACATAATCTAAATAGTAAAGGATATGAGAAAAATGTGGGAAATGGGAAACTTTGGATTAAACAAATCATAAACTCACCTTAGTGCTCCACTAACATCACCTAAGTGGACTTGTAATCAGCCTTTGGATAGAAAATTATGTCATCTTCAACCTTGGTACATCCAGCCGAAATCAACATTGAGAGAAAACTCCATAGCAATCCATGGTGAGAGCTCCATGCAAGCAAGTTCAAGCCACTTTTTCCACTAGGTTCCTTCATTAACTTCGCTCCTCACCTTGCAAGGAAGAGTTTGATAGCAATTTTAAGAAGTTTAGAGAGGTTTTGATCAAGCTTCAAAAGTGGTAAGTGAGTGTTTTCAATCCTTATTTCATTTAAAAGTGTAACCAAGGTTGTGGGTAGTTGATTTATGGAAGAATTTTTTATGTTTGATGATTAAATGTTGATACACCATTTCAGCAGCCATGGAAATTCAGTATATTTAGCTTTTTTTCACTTGCAAATGGTTGTTTAAGATGTTGATGTAAATGTTATGTGTATAGGAATGATTTAGACAATGTATACTAAGTATATGTGTGATAGTGCACTTGGTTTTGGAAGCTTGGAAGCGATTTGAAGGAGATGTGCAAATCGGCAACTTTAAAGTGTAGTTTAAAATGTGTTGTTTCATGGTTTGGTTTATTGAATTATGTTGTTTTTGATGGCAGCATGTATACGTGTATAATGGTTTGGAATTGGGTATGTAAATGGGGTATGTTCATGTGGTTAAATGGTATAAATGGACTTTGGATCTGTGTTATAGTGTGCATATTGAGGATGGTTACAAGCTGTCCAAAATGACCAAACTGTGATGTTAAATGTGTTAATGGTAAGGTACAAACTAGAATTGGCATGAAGGAAGTAAATTGGTAAGTGTTGAAAATGTAATTTGTAAGTGATGAGGAGTGTGTAGTAGGGCAGTGTATGTTTTGGCTTAGAACCTTAAGTGTGTGACTCCAATTGGTATGAGACCAATTGGAGGTGAAACTAGGAACAAAATGTGCCAACTTTCATGAAGGAAGCTTACCTAAATTCTGCCTAGTAGGTGACTTGAAAAATGACCAAATCCGAATTAGTGACTTGAAAGCCTGAAAATTGACCATTTGGGCAGCAGTTAGTGTTTTGACTATAACTCACTCAAAACAGGTCCAATTGTCCTGAAATTTTTACCATGAATATTTTAGACATAGATTTACAATTCTTATGAAGACACCAAAGCCCAGAAATGGCCAGAACCAAGCCAAATAGCTTGCACAAGTACAGGTACCAAAACTGGCCGAACCAAAAGTGACCTAAAAATGACCTAAGCCTACCATTTTGGTGCATTCTGTCCAGCATTGGTAAATTGACCATAACTTGGTCTACATAACTCGGAATGACCTGAAATTTTGCCTTGCGTGCAATAAGACATAGACCTACAAGTTTGTAGTTTGGACCAAAACCCGAAAACCAAGGGAACTAGGTTGTCCGGCTAGGTCAAAATAGTACGCCGAAATCCAGTAAATTGCAATAAAATGCAATACACTTGGAAATGAATTTGGTAACATGTACCAACACTAAAAGGCTATAAAATGTGACATATTGGTAACATTAAACCTAATTCACCTAGAGTGCATCGAGGGTCGACATTTTTTATTGACTAAGGAAAATAATAGAATTCAATGGATTAATTAATTAACCTTATTGTAAGAGACAGTTTAAATGAGTACTGAAACACTACAAATTGTTTGTTTCAGTTAGCAAAGACTCAGGAAAGGGGAAGTGTAACATCCCCACTGTACGTGTTTTGTACATTTAATTGCTCCAGTAGTCAAATAACAGTCCATGTAAGTTAGGATGTCTGAAACTATACTTCGGTGATAGTGAACAGACATATAATGATGAAATAAATAAAAAAAATACAAGAAAAATTAAAGAAAAAAATGAAAAAGAGAAAATGAAACTAAGTTAAGCAATGAAACTGCGGCGATGAGTGGCCTTTGGGAAGGCCGTTGCCGACCCCAGGACCACAGGGAACCCTCGGAATTTAATTTTGAGACATAAATAAAGGTTTATTGAAATGTAATTGACACTAGAAATATTAAAGAAAAATTAATAAATTAATACAAAGAAAAATGAAAAATCGGTGTTACCGAAAAATTGAGAATGTAACCCGAAGTGAGGTATTTTGGTCATTTGAAACCTAGAGTTGGCTTTTGACCTCAATGTCCATTAAAAATAAATGATATTACACCTTAGAAATGGCATGAAAAATTAAATTATGATGCATTATGTAAATTGTGAAAGAAAAGAGGTAAATGTGTAAAAAAAGGAACCTTAACCTAATTAAACATTAAACAACTCATAAGTGCTCCACTAACTATATTATAAACTACATAAAATAAGCATTAGTGAGCAAAATTGGGTCATCTTCAACCTTGTGAAAACCTTGCCGTAAATCCTCTCAAAGTCCTCCACGGCCACCATGCATGGAGCTTTCTCTCTCCATCATCAAGCCCTCATTTCCACTTCCTTCCTTCATTAAAGCTTGCATACTCACCTTGGGGAAGATATTGACAGCAAGAAAAACAAGATTTCGTGAGGTTTGAAGGAAGCTTTCAAGTGGTAAGTGTCCAAAATCCCTCCCTTGCTTTAGTAAAGCTTGTGTTTAGGTTGAGGTGAGTGTTTTGGTGAAGAGAAATGAAAGAAATAGTGAGAAATGAATTTGTCCATTTTTGGCAGCCATGAACCCTTGTTGAGCTTGAGTTATTTTTACTTCTAATGAATGAAAATGAAGGTTGATTGATTCAAATGAAAGTTAGAGTAAGTTTGTGCACAAGTATGTACATGTAATGTTTAGATTAAAGGTGTAAAATGGAACCTTGAAGCCTTGAGCAAAATGCCATGTTTGGTAGCCCCTAATAGCAAGAAATTGTGTGTGAATACATGGTTATTAATGATATATGTTAATGTCAATTTGTGGGCAGCAAGTGTAAGTGATGTTGAAGTTTGAATATGTTGAAGTATATGTGTAATATTAACATTGAAGTATGTTGAATTTTGGTGGAAGTGAATGTTGAACTTAATGATGGATTGTGTGCATTGAGCACTTGAACATTCTGCCCAGAATTGTTGCTGAAATTGTGTACAATATATGTATAGAAGTGTTGTTGATTGAATATTGTAGTAATGAGGAGGAGAAGGAACATTAAATTGGAAGTGTATGAGCTTTGTGCAGGTTATATATTGAAGGCAGCACCTAAATGAGGCCATAAGTGCCAAACTATGAACCCAATTGGTATGTGGCCAATATGGGGTGAAACTAGACACCAAATAGGCCAACTTTCATGGAGAAAGGTTGCCAAAATTCTGCCTAGAAACTGACCTTAAAAAGTGACCAAATCCGGATTAGTGCAATTGAGGCCTGAAAACTGACCATTTGGGCAGTAGTTAGTGTTTAGGCCATAACGCAATCAAAACAGGTCCAATTGACCTGAAATTTTGACCATGAATAGTTAATACCTATATCTACAAGTCTTATGAAGACACCAAAGCCCAGAAATGACCAGAACCAAGTCAAATGGCTTGAACAAGTTCAGGCACAAAAACTGCCGAACCAAAAGTGAACTAAAAATTGACCAAATTGTGCACTAAAAGTGCAATCTGTCCAACTTTAGTAAATTGACCATATCTTGGTCTACACAACTCGGAATGACATGAAATTTTGCCCTGCGTGCAATAAGACATAGAGCTACAATTTTGCTTCTTTGACCAGAAGCTAAAAACTAAGGGAAATAGGAATATAAGCTAGACCAATCTAGCACACAAAAATTGAGAATTTGACATTTTGCATACAATGATGCTTGAAGCATTTTGGCAATGAATGCCAACTTGTAAAAATGGTAAATTGCACTATATTGGCAGCATATTGAGATATAAATTGAGACATATTGATGCTAGAAACAACTTGTCCATATTACCTAAAAAGTTCAACATATGCATTGACTTGTGAATTATACAATAGTTAGTAAACTCCAAAGATTGAAGAATTAAACAATTAATTTATAATGTGCCCTAGTTTGCCTAGTTGACTAATATGGATAGGTTGGCATGCCAATAGGATTCTGACAGCTGTTTTTTAAATGGCTTCATGCCATACAATGTTTTTATGGCTTATTATGCCGCACTGTGACTTTAATAGCCTACGGCTATACATATTGTGTATTTATTTTTGGCTTATCGCCAGATTGACTGTATGGCTTTTTAGCCACGCTATTTACACACTGGGAGACACTTTGTGACCGATGGTGTGACGGCCCGAGGTACTAGGTACCCAGTGCCAGTATATCCGTTTATCGATGCAGTCGTATATAGGCTACAGGCGATAATTCAAGTACTATTAAAAATTCAAATACATAAATTCAGTCTTCTGACATACAACACTACCAAAATTAGCAAATATTGAAATGTTAGCAGATAAAGGTAGAATCAACAATTGTGAAAAACACCGATGCCATAAATTTATTTACTTTATTTTAGTGTATATTTCTTTATATTTGGCACCAATAAGCAAAATTGCTTAGCGCGTTGCTTTTGTAACGCATAGGTATTGGAGATCTGGTGGGAGCCAGTGGACCTATGACACAGTGAGACATCGGATCTGCACAGGAGTCGAGTCATACCTTTGCATTGCATACATGGTAGGACTTAGGATATCTTGTATTTTGTACTTTTGTTGTATATTTGAAATTTGGCCCTGTATTTCGTAATGTTATGAAAGCTCTAAAGTTTGTAGTATTTTGTACATATTAAATAACATAGAGATTTTCTGTACATATTTAAATTATTATGGACTGTGTTATGGAACTGTTTAATGATCGTAAAAGTCTATTAACTTTACTGCGAAATAGAGACTGTGAAATATTTTGAGATTTTGATATTATCATATTGAACTGTTTTCAAAAGGTTTAGAAGGACAGTTTGTCCAAAATACAGATGGCACCTTGCCAAATTTTTATTACTATTTCAAAACACTAACTTTATTAAAGTGTGATAATAGAACCAGTATGCTATAAATAGCACATAAACACTTCTTAAAATCAAATTGAGTTTATAAAATGTGATATTCACAGACTAAGTGCTCCGGCACGCCATGTAGCATGCCTTGCTCGGCTATTCTGTAGACGGGTAAGGGGTGTTATATTTAGTGGTATCAGAGCACGGTTTAGGCGTTTCTGAACCTAGATAGATTGCACAACATGCATTGCATTGTAAGTGTTAAGGTGACTCTAATGCAAATCTTTTGATTTGTTTTGTTATTTTGATCAGAATATGGACTCCACATCGCAGAGAGCGGTCAATGAGGAAGTGGAAAGTCATGCTCCATCTCTGACTGAACCAGGAGACAGGAGGGAACCTGCTCCACCAGTACCAAATGCACCAGGCACATTTCAGCAAATGGCTGAGTTCTTTAGACAGATGGCAAGAGTTATGCCACCACCACCACCTCCACATCAAAAATCTCATATGGAGAAACTCAAGAAGTTTGGAGCAGTGGATTTTACGGGCAAAAGGAAGATGATTACATCACGGTGGCGGTTGGGCCAGAATTGGAAGAGTCTTGAAACAACTTCATTGTACTCCAGAGCATAATTTGGAAGCTGCTGTATCACTACTACAGGATGATGCATACCAGTGGTGGGATACAATAACTAGTGAGGTGCCACCAGAACAAATAACTTGGGATTTCTTTCTCACTGAGTTCAAAAAGAAGTATGTGGGCAGTGTATACTTGGAAGAGAAGAGAAGGGAGTTTATTACCCTATGCCAGAGACAGCTGATAGTGGTTGAATATGAAAGAGAATTTGTCAGACTGAGCCGCTATGGGCGGGAAATAGTCCCTAATGAGGCTGAGAGATGCAAGAGATTTGAGGAAGGACTCAATGATAACATTAAAGTAATTATTACAGCCTTGGGGATTACAGAGTTTGCCAAATTAGTGGAAGCTGAGAAGGTTGAAAAAGTTAGAATGAATGAGCGAGCAGAAGGACAGACAGCGAGAAAAGAGGCTAGGTCGAGGCCAGGTACATCTTACGCCCTAGCAAGAAATTGAGGTTCGCCTACTCGGAGTTTGAGAAGAGCACCAAGTCGAAGTCGATCACGAGGCCCAAATCTCGGTTTGCACTAAGGAGAGGCCAGTCCACCCCTTCAATGGCTAGCTCTCCAGGAACAGGGTACAGGGGACCAGCCCCAATGGTATCTGTTGCTTGCCCACATTGCCAAAAATGGAGTAACGGTGAATGTTGGAGGATGACAGGTGCTTGTTTACGGTGTGGATCTCTGAGACCACCTAGTCAGAGATTGTCCACCTTGAAGCTGCTACATCCACTTGGTATCAAGCGATAGGCTGCCCCTCGACTCTAAGGGGTAGAAGGTGGGTAAGGTGAGGCGGTGGTACTTCAGATAAACTTGTGTCAGAGTCTGTGGAGAGAGTAGAAGGCAGAAAACCAGCCAAAGCCTATGCTATAAGGGCACAGGAGGAATAGGATGGTCCATATGTCATCAAGGATACGTTCCTCCTTTATAATACTTTTGTGCATGCATTAGTGGATCCTGGATCTACTCATTCATATATTTGTATCAAGCTGCCCGTAGAAAAGGGAATACCAGCGGAGGAAAGTGACCAAGACATCCTGGTCACAAATCCGCTAGGCCACAGTGTGGTAGTAAACAAGGTGTATAAGGGCTGTCCATTGAAGATTCAAGGGAAAGAGTTCTTAGCAGACTTAATCGAATTGCCTTTCCATGAGTTTGATGTGATTTTGGGAATGGACTGGTTATCCCATCATTAGGAAATAGTAGATTATAAATTGAAGAGAATCTCTCTGAAAACTGCTGAGAACAAAGAAATAATAGTTGTGGGTGAAAGGATAGATTTCTTGTCCAATGTCATCTTAGCTACAGTTGCAAAGAGATGGTTGAGAAAAGGGTGTGAAGCCTATCTGGCACACATGGTTGACACTAGGCAGGGTAAACTTAATTTATCTGACATACCCACAGTAAGGGATTTCTCTGAGGTGTTTCTTGAGGAATTGCCTAGTTTACCACCAGAAAGGGAAGTTGAATTTGCTATTGAGATTATGTCAGGTACAGCTCCCATTTCAATTCCTCCATATAGGATGGCACCTCCTGAATTGAAAGAGTTAAAAATCCAGCTACAAGAATTACTAGACAAGGGGTTCATACGCCCTAGTGTGTCACCGTGGGGAGCTCCGGTACTGTTTGTAAAGAATAAAGATGGGACACTGAGGTTATGTGTTGACTACCGGTAGTTAAACAGAGTAACAGTGAAGAACAAGTATCCGTTGCCTAGAATTGACGATCTGTTTGATCAGTTAAAGGGAGCCGGTGTGTTTTCTAAGATTGATCTCAGATCAGGGTATCATCAGCTAAAGGTTAAGGATGCAGATGTGCCTAAGACTGCATTTAGAACTCGGTGTGGGCATTATGAATTCCTAGTGATGCCATTTGGGTTAACAAACACTCCAGCAGCATTCATGGACCTTATGAACCGTATCTTCCATCCATACTTAGATCGGTTCGTAGTGGTCTTCATTGATGACATCCTGGTGTATTCCAAGGATAAAGCAGAACATGATGAGCATTTGAGAATTGTTCTGCAGACTTTAAAAGAGAAGAAATTGTATGCTAAATTGTCCAAGTGCGAGATCTGGTTGAATGAGATTGCATTCCTTGGACATGTAGTATCAGCTGAAGGGATTAGAGTGGATCCCAAGAAGATTGAAGCAGCTTCATCTAACCCCTCACTTCACTTCTAAACACTTAGGTTCCTTTATTAAAAATTGTCTACACATCATGAGGAAGAGCTTGATACCAAAATCAAGAAATTTAATCAAGGTTTAGCAAGTTCCAACCATAAGGTAAGTTTGTATTTTTGAAGATTTCTTTGTTAAACTTTGTGTTCATGTTATGGGTGTTGGTTTTGTGAAGAAAATTTTTAAGTTTGAAGAGTTATTGAGATGTTCATTTTGGACAGCCATCGAGTTATGTATTTGATGAAATATTTGCGCATATATTTGATGAGAAATGATGTTGGTTAGGGTGATTTAATATCCTAGTAAATTATTCCATATATATATGGTGATTTTGCACTTGGAATGGAAATTGATGAATTGTAGGACACTTTGGTGTTGAGGAAGCTTTTTGGCAGCCTTGGGATTCTTGGATAAATGTATGTGTTCATGAAGGTGTTGGCAGAAATATTGACATTAAGGTTGATGGATATGTATATATATTAATTGTGTAAAGTGTATGTAAGAACTAGTAAGGTTTAGGTGTATATGTGATTGTACTTAGACTTTGTAAATGTGAGTTTTAATTGGTGTATTAAGGGTGTTTGTAATCTGCCCAAAGTGATGTTAATGTAAAGTGGAATATGGTTTTGGTAATGAACCAAAACAGAATTGGTAAAGGAAGTGGACATATAGTAATGTAAGTGTGTAATTGATGTATGTTTAAGTAAGGTAGTTAAGGGCAGTATGCATTTTAGTCAATAACTTTAAATGTGTAACCTCAATTGGTATGAGACCAATTGGAGGTGAAACTAGGCACGAAATGTGCCAACCTTCATTGAGAAAGCATACCAAAATTCTGCTTGCAAGGTGACATAAGAAAATGACCAATTCGGATTAAGTGCAATTGAAACCAAAAAAACTGACCAATTGGGCAGCAGTTAGTGTTTAGGACATAACTCACTCAAAACAGGTCCAATTGACCTGAAATTTTAACCATGAATAGTTAAGACCCATACCTAAAAGTCTTATGAAGACACAAAAGCCCAGAAATGACCAGAAGCAAGTCAAAAAGCTTGCACAAGTTCGGGTCCAAAAACTGGCCGAACCAAAGTTGACCAAATTGACCTAAAATTGACCTAATTTGATGCCATTTGACCAGCAATAGTATAATGACCATAACTTGGTCTAATTAACTCGGATTGACCTAAAATTTTGCCCCGCGTTCCATAAGACATAGATCTACAAGTTTGTAGTTTTGACCAAAACCCGAAAACCGAGGGACCTAGGTCGTCCGGCTAGGTCAAACTAGTATACCGGAATACAGCAATTTTGCCATAAAATGCAGTAAACAAGGAAATGAGTTTGGTAAAACGTACCAACCCTAAAACCCTATCGAATGTGACATATTAATGACACTAAAACCTAATTTACCTAAAACGCATCAAGGGTCGGTATATTAGGTGATTGAGCAAATAATAGCCTTCAGTGAATTACTTATCGAGCATTATCGTTAGAGACAATTTAATTTAGTACTGAAACACTTCAAATTGTGTTTCTCAGTTACCAAAGACTCAGAAAAAGTGAAGGAAATCTGAGTCGGACAGAGCGATTATCGAGGTTTGTGCACAACTAGTTTTCAACTGATTTTGCTCTGAATAATATTTCCTATGATTAATTGTATGTTATTGTTTTAAATTGTGTTTGTGCACAAAAACTATTTCTTTTGAATTATTTTCAATTGAAATATATTATGACTATTTGCATTTTTTTGTTTTAAGTTGTGAAATTGTAAAAAATGGTTTGAATGATATTTGATGGATACTTATTGATTGAAAAGCATCGTAATTGGTTTGAAACCACGGTATCATGTACATTGATTGTATTCCTCGCTAGCTTGTCTAGTGGGATGAATTGAATTCCCTCTCTGGTTTGAAGTGTTGAGGTGTGTGCTGTTGAGGGCGAATAGAATGAGTACTCATATTTTTGCTAGCTAATGTGTTATTCCTCATTAGTCATTGACTTTTGGGATGAATTGAATACCTCATTAGCCATCGGCTTTTGGGATGAATTGAACTTGGGAACATGATTAAAGCTGTGTGTGATTTATTGATACGTATTGTGAGATTGTGAAATCAATTTAAACTCTTATTGACATATACTGTCTTTTGAATTCAACCATGATCTGACTTATTGAAATTTATTGTGATATTGAGAAATGGAGTTTAAATTCTGGTTTGACAATTATTGTCTTGAAATTAACTATGGTTTTAAGTATCCACTATTTATATGATTTATGAATCGTGATTTAAATTGTATTTGGTTAATGTTGTGCACCACTTAGACATTGTCTCAAATGATAGCTTTATTCTTGTCGCGGTAGGCAGACAGACGAGCGTGAGACTAATTTGCTAGTATCTCAATGAGAGACTAGGGTATAATGAGTATACCAATATTTTGTATTTTGTAATGTAATGTATGTTCCTTTGTATGTACATATTGTTGTTGGTTTTGAGCAGTTGTAAATAAAAATTGTACATTGAAGCTGTAAAATAATTATGAGTTATTTTGGCTTGTAAAAAAATTGTATTATATCTCTTTTATCTCAGTCTTTGAAAAATCACTGTGGATTTGAGTTGAGTAATGTGTTGTGTTGAGAAAAATATTGGAGTTGAGATTTGGAAAAATATTGAAGTGCTTTTTATAGGTTTTCTGAAGAACTGTTTTAGCCAAAATACAGATGGCACTCTGCCAAAATTTTTACAGAATTCCAAATAAGTCAAATGTTTTAGTTCTATCACTTCAGTCAAAAAAGTTTTTAACACCTGTAAATAGTGCTCACCACTGTAAAAGAAGTAAGAAAAGTTTTTAAAATCCCTTGTAGTGTATTTAATGGATTATCAGTAGACGGAGTTGGTAATTCATTTGGTATACTACGGGATCATGTTATGCCTTACAGAGGGGTAGGGTTTTACATGTTTTAGTGGTATCAGAGCAAAGTTTTTAAATTCTATTTTCACCTGTTATTTGAATATTCTTTCTTCATAGTACAACTGCTCAACATCATTGTTTGATACATACAGTACATTACATTATAAATATGCACTAACGGGAGGAAATCTCCTTGTGTTATTTGTTCAGGAGATCTAAAATCCTCACATTGACTATGGAAGAGGGTGATCGTTGATCGATCAATCTATTAAGGCGAGGTGCAAGGATGCCCGGGCCTACAAAATGTTAGTGGTTCGTGACTGACCCTGCTGATCTGCGATTTCTGCTCGATTCGCTCGTGAGATGGTCGCAATGTTCCAACAAATGGTATTAATGTGCCTACTCAAGTCCCAATACAGACACGATGGTAAAACCACAGTCTCCTACCAGCGATATGATACATTGATGAAATATGGTGCAGAGTTCAAGGGGGATAGATCCTCTAGAAGTGAATAGTGGTTAGAAAGGATGGATAGGGTATTCAAGAAACCGCATTGCAGAGGAGCTCGATTTGAATACTCGGTGTCTTTGTTCTGGGGATGATTATGATTGGTGGAAAACCATTCCCCACAGTTTGGTAGAACCTGCAGTGCTGACCTGGAATGACTTTCTCAGGGAATTCAGATAGAAATATGTCCCTGATGCTTATGTAGACCAAAAGCTGCAAGAGTTCCTAAGTCCAAAGCAGAGGCGGATCTGTGGCAGAGTCTGAAAGAGAATTATCCAGCCTTAGCCATTATGCAGTGAGTCTACTCTCTACTAGCAGGGAGAGATGCAAGAGGTTTGAAACTGGCTTGAAGCCCAATATCAGAGAACAAGTAATCGGCTTCAAACACACTAACTTCTCTGAACTTATTTCTCAAGCCCTAGAGTTGGAAAGACTTGAGAATGAGACTGCTCCTGATAAAAAGAAATCAGAGAAGACAAATAAAGAAGGAAAGTCAGTAGAACAGAGTTCCAATGGTCATAGTGGGACGAGGAAGAACCATGGGGACATGGCGGAGGTGGCAAGAAATGCAGTAGGGAAGATATTCGGGCAGAGACCTCCCTATCACGGTCGTGCAGAGAAGTTCCTACCCTCCCCGCCAATGTGAAACTTGTGGAAAAAATCATGGTGGGATATGCTACAAGGCTATTGGAGCCTGTTATAACTGTGGAGGCACAGGACACTTTGCCAAGGATTGCACCGATGGTTGCGAGGTTGGACCACCTCCTACTCTGCGGAAGGTCGATTGAGCCACATCACTAGAAGTTCACAACCACCTAGCAAAGGTAGAGGCGAGGGTAGAGGTAACCCAGTGATGACCAAGGCACGATAAAACAATCGAGCAAGACAATGCTCCAATCAGAATGTATGCAATGAGACAGAGGGAAGAGGCCGAGACATCTGTTGTTGTGGCTGGTACCTTCTCAAGTTTTAACCAAAATGTGTTTGTGTTATTTGATCTGGGCTCTACCCATTCTTATGTGAGTGCTAGCATCATTGATTGCATTCTTTGTTCCATGTACAAAAATGGACTTTGAGGTGCTAGTAACAAGTCCACTAGGGCCAATTGGTCGAGTTAATAGAATGTATAGAGATTGTCCTTTGGTGATCCAAGGACACACTTTTCTGTCTGATCTCATTGAAATGCCCTTCAGAGATTATGATATCATCTTGGGCATGGATTGGTTAGCTAGGCATCATGCCATGATTGACTGTAGGCTGAAGACAGTCACTTTTGGCCTTCCTCAGTATAGTGATGTGGTAATACATGGGAAAGCGATTATTGCCATCAAACATCATTTAATGCACTAGCCGGAAAAATGATCGAGAAAGGGGTGTGAAGCCTACTTGGCACATGTGGTAGACACCCAAGTGGGGAGTCCAGCATTGAAGGACATCCCTACAGTATATGGCTTTCCAGATATGTTTCCTGATGAATTGCCAGGATTACCTCTGGAAAGAGAAGTGCAGTTTGAAATTAATGTTATGCCTAGTGTGGATCCAATCTCCATAATGCCATACAGAATGGCACCAACAGAGTTGAAGGAGTTGAAGATACAGTTGCAAGAATTACTTGAAAAGGGCTTCATCCGCCCTAGTGTGTCACCTTGGGGAGCACCAGTGTTGTTTGTTAAGAAGAAGGATGGTACTCTCTGCTTGTGCATTGACAACCGGCAGTGGAATAAGGTGACAATAAAGAACAGATATCCATTGCCTCGCATTGATGATCTGTTTGATCAATTGAAGGGTGCAGCTGTATTCTCCAAAATTGATTTGCGATCTTGTTACTATCAGTTGAAGGTGCAAGAGCAGAGTATTCCAAAAACTGCTTTCAGAACTCGATATGGCCACTATGAGTTTCTAGTAATGCCATTCGGGTTAACAAATGCTCCAGCTGCTTTCATGGATCTGATGAACACTATCTTCAGACCATATCTTGATCAATTTGTGGTGGTGTTTATTGATGACATTTTGATATATTCAAGGAATGCAGAAGAGCATGACAGACATCTGCGGATTGTACTGCAGACTTTAAGGGAGAAACAGCTATACGCCAAATTGTCGAAATGTGAATTTTGGCTGAAAGAAATCTCCTTTTTGGGACATGTTGTGTCAGCTGAAGGGATCAAGGTAGATTCCAGCAAGGTAGAAGCTATCCTTAATTGGAAGTCGCCAGAATATCACGAAATTTGCGATTTTAGGTTTAGTGGATATTACCGCAGTTTGTGAAGGGGTTCTCTATGTTATCTTCTCCATGACCAAAGCGCTTGGAAAGATGTAAAATTTGGTGGACGGATAAATGTCGTGAGTTTTGATGAGTTGAAGAGGTGTTTGTGAAGCTCAGTTCTCACTTTACCTACTCTGGGTAAAGAATACACAGTTTATAGTGATGCTTCTCACAATGGGTTAGGCTGTGTACTGATGCAAGATCGGAATGTCATTGCTTATGCATCACGCCAGCTGAAACCGCATGAGAGGAACTACCCAACACATGATCTGGAGCTAGCAGCTATTGTTTTTGCTCTGAAGATCTGGAGACACTATTTGTATGGAGAGAAATGCTACATTTACACGGATCACAAGAGCTTGAAGTACTTAGGCACCCAGAAGGAATTGAATTTGAGGCAGAGGAGATGGTTAGAACTCATTAAAGACTATGATTGCTTAATAGACTATCAGCCAGGGAAAGCAAATGTGGTGGCTGACGCCTTAAGTCGCAAGACTATGGCAAGTCTCAGAGTTTCTCCTTTGTCCATGGTATGTGAATTGAAAGCCTGACATGCGGTTTAGAGATTGATGATGAGGGGATGATGAGTGCATGGCATGTACAACGGTGTTGATTGATCGGTCGAATGGCTACTCAGTGATGAAAATTATCGAAGCTCTTGAAAGAAGTCAAACAGGCAAGAAACACGAATTCTCTGTGAGAGATGATGGTTTATTGCTACATCGAAGCGAGAATGTGCGTTCCTATTGATGTGGAATTGAGACAGATCATTATGAAGGAAGCACATGAGTCTCCATTGCTATGCACCACTGGTGGAACTAAAATGTACAGAGGGCTGAAAGAGCATTCTTGGTGGATGGGTATGAAGAGAGATATAGCGAATTTGTTTCAAATGCCTAACTTGTCGGCAAGTAAAGCGAACATCAAGTTCCACTAGTTTGTTACATCGTTTATCGATGCAGTGGAAATGGGAGCGAATAACTATGGATTTTGTTACGGGACTTCCAAGGACACGAGTAGTCATGATGCGGTATGGGTTATAGTTGTGATTGACCAAGTCTGCTCACTTTTGGCATTCGGATGGACTATAGCACAGAAAGATTGGCGGATTGTACATATATGAGATTGTAAAATTGCATGGAGTGCCGGTATCAATTGTATCAGCAGAGATCCTAGGTTCACTTCTAGATTAGGGTAGTCTTGAGAGCCCTAGGAACTAGATTGAACTTCAAAGACAACATTCCACCCAGACGGATGGCGATGCGAGAGGGTTATTCAGATATTGGAGGATATGCTACGGGCTTGTGTGATTGAATTTGAAGGTAGTTGGGATACACACTTGCCTTTGATTGAGTTTGCTTATAACAACGACTACCAATCAAGCATTGGGATGCCTCCATATGAAGCTTTGTATGGCGAAAGTGCAGAACTCCCTATGTTGGGATGATGTAGGTGAAAGGAAGATGATTGGGCCAAAAATTGTCCAGTGACAGAGGAAAAGATTAGATTGATCGAGAGAGATAGACTTAAGGGCTGCATCGGATCGTCGAAGTCCTATGTTGATCCGAAAGAAGAGATATTGAGTATGCAAAGGTGATAAGGTATTCCTCAAAGTTTCTCCTTGGAAGAGGATTATGAGATTTGGCGAGAAGGGGAAAGCGAGTCCTCGTTTCATCGGACCATATGAAGTTACGGAAAGAGTGGGTCCTCTGGCATATCGGTTGGCATTACCTCTAGAGCTAGCAAGGATACAGTGTCTTCCATGTGTCCATGTTAAGGAGGTACAGATCTGACCCATCTCATGTACTATCGGTTGAAGAGATTGAAGTAAATCGGACCTCTAATATGAGGAAGAACCCATAGAAATTCGCTTATGAGGTGAAGCGGTGAGGAATAAATGATACACTGGTTAAAGTCTTTGTGGAACCATCATTCGGGCGAGAAGCTACTTGGGAACGTGAAGAGGATATGAGGAGACAGCACCACAACTGTTCAGAGACTAATACGAGTAAAATTTCGAGACGAAATTTATTTAAGGGGGGGAGAATTGTAACACCCCTAAGTTCGGTAGTGCGTTCTACTCTTCCGGTGACCAGTGTTGTCCGGACAGCTAGGATGCCTAGAATTACACTTCGATATGAGTGAGAAGACATAAAATAATGACATACAAGAAAAGACAATACAAGAAAACAAAGAAAAATAATAGCAAAGAAATGTGATCAAGTTAAGCGTTTAGGAACCCTAGCGATGGGGGATCAGAGGAAGTCACGGCGTGGACCGTTGACTAGCCCTGATCACGAACCCCGGAAAACATTTTAGGACTTAAATAGACCCTTATTGAAGAATAAATCTCATTAGAAAGATCAAAGAAAAATTAAATAATTAGTACAAAGAAAAGTGAGAAATCGAAAAAGCAGACAAAACCCGGTTATCAGAAAAATCGGAATGCAACCGACAGGGCATTATGGTCATTTGACATCCCGAATTGTCTTTTTACCTAAATGTCCACTAAAAATAAATAATATTACACTTAGAAAATAAATTGAAAAATTAAATTGGGGGTACCTATTACAAATAGCCAAAAATGGAGTGAAAAATGTGTAAATAACACATGTAAGCTTATTATATAATTAAATTTGAGTGAGTGGGCCACTAAAGGAATAAAATAGAAACATAGTGGGGTAGATGTAAGTCCACTACACCAAGCAGAAACTTCATCTTCTTCATTCCATTAAACCTAGCCGAATTGAAGAGAGGAGAAACCTCCATTGGAGTTTTCATGCAAGCTTCATCTAACCCCTCACTTCACTTCTAAACACTTAGGTTCCTTTATTAAAAATTGTCTACATATCATGAGGAAGAGCTTGATACAAAAATCAAGAAATTTAATCAAGGTGTAGCAAGTTCCAACCATAAGGTAAGTTTGTATTTTTGAAGATTTCTTTGTTAAACTTTGTGTTCATGTTATGGGTGTTGGTTTTGTGAAGAAAATTTTTAAGTTTGAAGAGTTATTGAGATGTTCATTTTGGACAGCCATGGAGTTATGTATTTGATGAAATATTTGTGCATATATTTGATGAGAAATGATGTTGGTTAGGGTGATTTAATATCCTAGTAAATTATTCCATATGTATATGGTGATTTTGCACTTGGAATGGAAATTGATGAATTGTAGGACACTTTGGTGTTGAGGAAGCTTTTTGGCAGCCTTGGGATTCTTGGATAAATGTATGTGTTCATGAAGGTGTTGGCAGAAATATTGACATTAAGGTTGATGGATATGTATATAGATTGATTGTGTAAAGTGTATGTAAGAACTAGTAAGGCTTAGGTGTATATGTGATTGTACTTAGACTTTGTAAATGTGAGTTTTAATTGGTGTATTAAGGGTGTTTGTAATCTACCCAAAGTGTTGTTAATGTAAAGTGGAATATGGTTTTGGTAATGAACCAAAACAGAATTGGTAAGGGAAGTGGACATATAGAATGTAAGTGTGTAATTGATGTATGTTTAAGTAAGGTAGTTAAGGGCAGCATGCATTTTAGTCAATAACTTTAAATGTGTAACCTCAATTGGTATGAGACCAATTGGAGGTGAAACTAGGCACAAAATGTGCCAACCTTCATTGAGAAAGCATACCAAAATTCTGCTTGCAAGGTAACATAAGAAAATGACCAATTCGGATTAAGTGCAATTGAAACCAAAAAAACTGACCAATTGGGCAGCAGTTAGTGTTTAGGCCATAACTCACTCAAAACAGGTCCAATTGACCTGAAATTTTAACCATGAATAGTTAAGACCCATGCCTACAAGTCTTATGAAGACACCAAAGCCCAGAAATGACCAGAAGCAAGTCAAAAAGCTTGCACAAATTCGGGTCCAAAAACTGGCGGAACCAAAGTTGACCAAATTGACCTAAAATTGACCTAATTTGATGCCATTTGACCAGCAATAGTATAATGACCATAACTTGGTCTACTTAACTCGGATTGACTTAAAATTTTGCCCCGTGTTCCATAAGAGATAGATCTACAAGTTTGTAGTTTTGACCAAAACCCAAAAACTGAGGGAACTAGGTCGTCCGGCTAGGTCAAACTAGTATACCGGAATACAGCAATTTGCCATAAAATGCAGTAAACAAGGAAATGAGTTTGGTAAAACGTACCAACCCTAAAACCCTATCGAATGTGACATATTAATGACACTAAAATCTAATTTACCTAAAACGCATCGAGGGTTGATATATTAGGTGATTGAGCAAATAATAGCCTTCAGTGAATTACTTATCGAGCATTATCGTTAGAGACAATTTAATTTAGTACTGAAACACTTCAAATTGTGTTTCTCAGTTACCAAAGACTCAGGAAAAGGGAAGGAAATACTGAGTCCAGACCCGGAGACAGTTATCAGAGGTTTGTGCACAACTAGTTTTTAACTGATTTTGCTCTGAATAATATTTCCTATGATTAATTGTATGTTATTGTTTTAAATTGTGTTTGTGCACAACAACTATTTCTTTTGAATTATTTTCAATTGAAATAAATTATGACTATTTGCATATTATTGTTTTAAGTTGTGAAATTGTAAAAAATGATTTGAATGATATTTGATGGATACTTATTGATTGAAAAGCACTGTAATTGGTTTGAAACCACAGCTATCATGTACATTGATTGTATTCCTCGCTAGCTTGTCTAGTGGGATGAATTGAATTCCCTCTCTGGATGAAGTGTTGAGGTGTGTCCCTGTTGAGGACGAATAGAATGGGTACTCATATTTTTGCTAGCTAGCTGTGTTATTCCTCATTAGTCATTAACTTTTTGGATGAATTGAATACCTCATTAGCCATCGGCTTTTGGGATGAATTGAACTTGGGAACATGATTAAAGCTGTGTGTGATTTATTGATATGTATTGTGAGATTGTGAAATGAATTTAAACTCTTATTGACATATACTGTCTTTTGAATTCAACTATGATCTGACTTATTGAAATTTATTATGATATTGAGAAATGGAGTTTAAATTCTGGTTTGACAATTATTGTCTTGAAATTAACTATGGTTTTAAGTATCCACTATTTATATGATTTATGAATCATGATTTAAATTGTATTTGGTTAATGTTGTGCACCATTGAGACATTGTCTCAGCGATAGCTTTTATTCTTTGTCGCAGTAGACAGACAGGCAGGCGAGACTAGTGCTAGTATCTCAATGAGAGACTACTTGGGTATAATGAGTATACCAATATTTTGTATTTTGTAATGTAATGTATGTTCACTGTATGTACATATTGTTGTTGATTTTGAGCAGTTGTAAATAAAAATTGTACATTGAAGCTATAAAATAATTATGAGTTATTTTGGCTTGTAAAAAAATTGTATTATATCTCTTTTATCTCAGTCTTTGAAAAATCACTGTGGATTTGAGTTAAGTAATGTGTTGTGTTGAGAAAAATATTGGAGTTGAGATTTGGAAAAATATTGAAGTGCTTTTTACAGGTTTTCTGAAGAACTATTTTAGCTAAAATACAGATGGCACTCTGCCAAAATTTTTACAGAAATTCCAAATAAGTCAAATGTGTTAGTTCTATCACTTCAGTCAAAAAAATTTTTAACACCTGTAAATAGTGCTCACCACTGTAAAAGAAGTAAGAAAAGTTTTTAAAATCCCTTGTAGTGTTTTTAATGGATTATTAGTAGACGGAGTTGGTAATTCATTTGGTATACTACGGGATCATGTTATGCCTTACAGAGGGGTAGGGTGTTACATAAGTGGACCACTATAGAATAAATTAAGAACAAAATGGGCAGGTGTAAGTTCATTAAACAATCTGCAATTTCATTCTTCTCCAAGTCCTTCATCCATGCCGAAATGGAAAGGTGAAGAACCTCCATTGCCGTTTTGGATGAAGCTCCATTAACCTCCTCATTTCACCTCCAATCACCTAAGTGGCTTCTTTAAGTTTTATTTCCACATCATAAGGAAGAGTTTGATACCAAAATCAAGAAGTTTAGTGAAGGTTTAGCAAGCCCCAACCATAGGTAAGTTTGTATTTTTGAATATTACTTTGTTAAACCTTGTATACATGTTATGGGTGTTTGATTTGTGAAGAAAATTTTCAAGTTTGAGGAGTTATTGATATATCCAGTTTGTACAGCCATGGGTTGTATGTTAATGAAATATTCATACATATATTTGATGAGAATTTATGTTGAGTAGGGTGATTTAATGTCCTAGTAAGTTATTCCCATGTATATGTGGTGATTGTGCATTTGAAATTGAAATGGAGGAAGTTATGTGAAACTTTGGCAAGGTGGAGCAATTCGGCAGCCTTGGGACTCTTTAATGAGTGTTTTAATTCATGAAGATATTGGGTGAATTGTGACATTGAGGATTGATGAAAATGTATGTAAATTGGTTGTGGATATTGTATGCAATAATGAGTAGTGTTTATGTGAGTATATTGTTGTATTTGGACTTTATGAATTAGAGTTTTATTTAGTGCATTGAGGATGTTTGTATTCTGCCCAAAATGATCTTAATGTGAAGTGGTAAATGGTTTTGTTAATGTACCAAAACAGAATGGGGTTGAGAGGTGGATTTGTAGCAAGGTAAATGTGTAATGAATAGATGTTTAAGCAATGTAATTAAGGGCAGTGTGCATTTTAGCCTATAACTCTAAATATGTAACTCCAATTGGTATGAGACCAATTGGAGGTGAAACTAGGCACAAAAAGTGCCAACTTTCATGAGGGAAACATACCAAAATTCTGCTTGCAAGGTAGCTTGAAAAATGACCGAATTCGGATTAAGTGCAAGTGAGGCCTGAAAACTGACCATTTGGGCAGCAGTTAGTGTTTAGGCCATAACTCACTCAAAACAAGTCCAATTGACCTGAAATTTTAACCATGAATAGTTAAGACCCATATCTACAGGTCTTATGAAGACACCAAAGCCCAGAAATGACCATAAGAAAGTCAAACAGCTTGCACAAATTCAGGTCCAAAAACTGGCCGAACCAAAGTTGACCAAAATTGACCTAAAATGACCAAATTTGATGCCATTTGACCAGCAATAGTAAAATGACCATAACTTGGTCTACATAACTCAGAATGACCTAAAATTTTGCCCCTCGTTCCATAAGACATAGATCTACAAGTTTGTTGTTTTGACAAAAACCCGAAAACTGAGGGAACTAGGTCGTCCGGCTAGGTCAAACTAGTATCCCGGAATCCAGCAAGTTGCAATAAAATGCACTAAACAAGGAAATGAAATTGGTAACATGTACCAACCCTAAAAGACTATCGAATGTGACATAATAATGACACTAAAACCTAATTTACCTAGAACGCATCGAGGGTCGATATATTAGGTGATTAAGCAAATAATAGCTTTCAATAAATTACTTATCAAGCATTATCGATAGAGACAGTTTAATTTAGTACTGAAACACTTCAAATTGTGTTTCTCAGTTAGTAAAGACTCAGGGAAAGGGAAGGAAACACTGAGTCCAGACCAGGAGACAGTTATCAGAGGTTTGTGCACAACAACTATTTCTTTTGAATTATTTTCAATTGAAATAAATTTTGACTATTTGTATATTATTGTTTTAAATGGTGAAACTGTGAAAAATTGTTTGAATGATATTGATGGATACTTATTGATTGAAAAGCACTGTAAATGGTTTGAAACCACAGCTATCATGTATATTGATTGTATTCCTCACTAGCTTGTCTAGTGGGACGAATTGAATTCCCTCTCTGGCTAAAGTGTTGAGGTGTGTGCCTGTTGAGGACATATTGGATGAGTACTCATATTTTTGCTAGCTAGCTATGTTATTTCTCATTAGTCATTGACTTTTGGGACGAATTGAATACCTCATTAGCCATTGGCTTTTGGGACGAATTGAACTTTGGAACATGATTAAGCTGTGTGTGATTTATTGATATGTATTGTGAGATTGTGAAATGAATTTAAACTCTTATTGACATATACTGTCTTTTGAATTCAACCATGATCTGACTTATTAAAATTTATTGTGATATTGAGAAATGGAGTTTAAATTCTTGTTGACAATTACTGTCTTGAAATTAACTATGGTTTTAAGTATCCACTAATTGTATGATTTATGAATTGTGATTTAAAGTTGTATTTGGTTAATGTTGTGCACCACTAAGACATTGTCTCAGTGATAGCTGTTTATTCTTTATCACGAGTAGACAGACAGAGCAGGTGAACTAGGTGCTAGTACCTCCAGTGAAAGAATTTCGGGTATAACGAGTATACCATATTTTGTATTTTGTGCTATAATGTATATTCACTGTATGTACATATTGTTTTTGGTTTTGAGCAGTTGTAAATTCAAATTGTTCCTTGAAGTTGTAAAATAATTATGAGTTATTTTGACTTGTAAAAAAATTGTATTATATTTCTTTTATCTCAGTCTTTGAAAAATCACTATGGATTTGAGTTGAGAAACATGTTGTGTTGAGAAATATGTTAGAGTTGAGATTTGGAAATATATTGAAGTGCTTTTTACAAGTTTTCTGAAGAACTGTTTTATCCAAAATACAGATGGCACTCTGCCAAAATTTTTACAGAAATTCCAAATAAGTCAAATGTGTTAGTTCTATCACTTCAGTTCAAAAAGGTTTTTAACACCTGTAAATAGTGCTCACCACTGTAAAAGAAGTAAGAAAAGTTTTAAAATGCCTTGTAGTGTATTTAATGGGTTATCAGTAGACGGAGTTGGTAATTCATTAGGTATACTACGGGATCATGTCATGCCTTACAGAGGGGTAGGGTGTGACATGGCGCCACATGTCACCCTGTGAAATGATGAAAATGCCCCTGTGTCTTAATTTTGAGTTCTCAATCCAAAATAATTATTTCTCTTCTTCGAATCAATTTATATCAAATATAAATCAATTAATTAATCTTTATTAATTAATTTCTCATTAATTAAATTCATATTTAAACACTTTAAATATAAATTTAACTTATACTATACGTCCAATAATCTAGATTTGGCTTCAAGTCATGCTAGGGACTTTGCAATCTAATTGCAAACCAAACCTATTTAATTAATCAATGAAAATCTTTAATTAATTAATTAAATCATATTTAATTAGGTGATAACTTGTGTATGTATGTGACTTACACAGTACAAGTATGAAAGCAGTATCAAACTCAAACTACCTATATACAAGATAATTGTGCTATCTCAGGTCTAAAGATTATATGCACTGATATGATTTATGACAAAACAATGACAAGAGTAAACTCCATGTGCTTGTCATAAGTGTCACTGGTTCAGCCTACTTATCAATTATAAGTGCCTATCATGTTTGTTATATGGCATGAGACTCACTATTCCATCTTCTTTATATCTCACATAAATAACTTGGGAACAAACATGAATACAATCTTTCTGGATAAGTCATGTCCTTATTATGAAGTATCCTCGATTGTGAACCTATTTATGATACTTTGTACTAGAAATACTGTCACTCATATTCTTAACAACTTAAGAATAGAATTTCTAACAAAATATCAATGGACCTTTTCTATTACACATAAATATCTTATGTAAACGGAAAAGTGCAAATGCATTTTATTAATAAAAACTTGTACAAGATACATACTAAATGATATTCTCTAGGGCATACTACTAACAGAGCCAATGTCTCAGTGGTGCACAACATTAACCAAATACAACTTTAAATCACAAATCATAAGTTATACAAATAGTGGATACTTAAAACCATAGTTAAATTCAAAGACAATGAATGTCATAAAGAATTTAAACTCCATTTCATAATATCACAATAAATATCAATTAATCATACACACAGCTTAATCATGTTCCAAAGTTCAATTTGTCCCAAAAGCCGATGCTAGTGAGGAATTCAATTCATCCTAAAAGTCGATGACTAGTGAGGAATAACATAGCTAGCTAGCAATAATATGAGTACTCATTCTATTCGTCCTTAACAGGCACACACCTCAACACTTTAGCCGGAGAGGGAATTCAATTCATCCCACTAGACAAGCTAGCGAGGAATTCAATCAATATACATGATAGCAGTGGTTTCAAACCATTTACAATGCTTTTCAATCAATAAGTATCCATCAAATGTCATTCAAATAATTTTTCACAATTTAAAACAATAATATACAAATAGTCATAATTTATTTCAATTGAAAAATTCAAAAGAAATAACTGTTGTGCACAAACCTCTGATAACTGTCTCTTGGCCTTGACTCAGTGTTTTCTTCCCTTTCCCTGAGTCTTTGCTAACTGAAACACACAATTTGAAGTATTTCAGTAATCATTTAAACCATCTCTAACAATAAGGCTTAATACTTAATTTATTGAATTCTATTATTTCCTTAGTCAACCTAAGATATTGACCCTCGATACAGTCTAGGTGAATTAGGTTTTAATGGTGCCAATGTGTCATATTTAATAGCCTTTTAGTGTTGGTACATGTTACCAAATTCATTTGCAAGTATATTGCATTTTATTGCAACTTATCGGATTCCGGTATACTAATTTGACCTAGCCAGATGACCTAGTTCCCTCAGTTTTCAAGTTTCGGTCAAAACTACAAACTTGTAGATCTATGTCTTATTGCACGCGAGGCAAAATTTCAGGTCATTCTGAGTTGTGTATACCAAGTTATGGTCAATTTACCAATGCTGGACAGAATGTACCAAAATGGTAGCTTTAGGTCATTTTTTTTAGGCCACTTTTGGTTCGGCCAGTTTTTGGATCTGAATTTGTGCAAGCTATTTGGCTTGGTTCTGGCCATTTCTGGGTGTTGGTGTCTTCATAAGAGTTGTAGATATATGTCTAAAATATTCATGGTAAAAAGTTTAGGTCAATTGGACCTATTTTGAGTGAGTTATGGCCAAAACACTAACTGCTGCCCAAATGGTCAATTTTTAGGTTTTCAAAGCACTAATCCGGATTTGGTCATTTTTCAAGTCACCTTCCAAGCAGAATTTTGGTAAGCTTCCTTCATGAAAGTTGGCACTTTTTGTGCCTAGTTTCATGTCTAATTGCATACCAATTGGGACAACACACTTAAGGTTCTAAGCCAAAACACACACTATCCTGCTACACACTCTTCATCACATACCAAAGGACACATTTAACGCTGACAAAGTTACACATCCATGCCAATTCTGGTTTGTACCATAACATAAACACATTTTACTTCACATTATTGGTCATCTTGGCAGCTTGTAATCACACTCAATATGCACATTATAGTACAAAATTTTCCAAGTTCAATTACAAACAATTTAACCACATAACATAACTCATTTACATGTCCACATTCAAACCTTTATACACATATACATGCTTCCATAACAAGCACTATAATTCAACAATATAATTCCACAAACCAAACGATGAAACAACATATTTTGGCCTACACTTCAAAGTTGTCGATTGTACATCTCTCCAATTAACTTCCAAGCTTCCAAAATCAAGTGTACTATCACACATACATTTAGTATACATTATCCAATTTATTCTTACACACATAAACACTTACATCAACACTTTAATCTACCATTTACATGCAAGGATAAACTGCTCTCATTGAAGTTCCATGGCTGCCAAAAATATACCTCTCCCTTAACTCATCAAACTTCAAAAATCTTTCCGTAATTCAACTACCTATAACATCTATTCAAGGTTTAATGAAAAAATAATAAATAATACATACTTACCACTTTTAAAACTCTTCAAAACCTTGACTAAACTTGATTTTCTTGCTGCCTATCTACTGCCCAATTTGTGTAGAACAACTTTAGTGAAGGAATCAAGTGGAAAAATGGCTTGGATCATGGGAAATGGAAGCTTGGCCATGGACGGCCATGGAGGTTTCTTTCTTCTTGGTTTTGGTTGGCTTTTGGGAGGTTGAAGAAGATGATCAATCTGTCCAAAACATGCTGATTAAATGTCCACTTTAGGTGTTAGTGGAGCACTAAGTGAAGATTGTAATATTTGTTTATTCTAAAGTTTCGATATTCCCTCATTAATCCCCTATCTTTTGCTATTTGAATTAGGTACCACCAATTTAATTTTTCATGACATTTTCCAAGTGTAATATCATTTATTTTTAATGGACATTTAGGTCAAATGACAACTCGGGGTGTCAAATGACCACAATGCCCCTGTTCAGGTTACATTCCCGATTTTTCGGTAATACCGAGTTTTATTGTTTTCTTGATTTCCTATTTTCTTTTGTACTAATTAATTAATTTTTCTTTGATATTTCTAATGATATTTATACTTCAATAAGTCTTTAATTATGTCTTAAAAATATTTTCCAGGGTTCCCCGTGATCCAGGGCTAGTCAACGGTCCACGCCACAACTTCCCAGTGCGGTCACCCATCGCTAGGGTTCTCGGCTCGTTTAACTTGGTTATATTTCATTACTATTATTTTTCTTTTATTTTTCTTGTATTTTCTTTTCTTGTATTTCATTATTCTATGTCTCCTCACCCATATCTAAGTATAGTTCTAGGCATCCTAGTTGTCTGGACAACAATGGTCACCAAAATAGTAGAACGCACTACCGAACATAGGAGTGTTACAGGATGTATAGTATAAGTTAAATTTATATTTAAAGTGTATAAATATGAATTTAATTAATGAGAAATTAATTAATACATATTAATTAATTATTTTATATTTGATATAAATTGATTAGAAAAAGAAAAATAATTATTTTGTGTTGAGAACTCAAAATTAAGACACAGGGGTATTTTGATCATTTCACAGGGTGACATGTGGCACCATGAGATGGTGACACATGTCAATATACATAAGCTTGCCAAATGTCTTATAATTATGTAAGATGATCAAAGTCAAGATTAATTATAGGTTTGACACTTGGCACAATGTGATCGGGTCAATTAAACCTAGAACCAATCAGAGGGTCACATGTGGCAAGGGATTTAAGTGGTGACCTAGCTATATAAGTGTAAGGATGAAAGAACAAAAATATAATCTGCTCATTCTCAAAAGGGTGTCGCCACCCTTGGCTCCTCTCCCTTCTCTTCTTCTTCTTCATCTCTCATTAATTCAAAGGGATTAGCAAACAATCTCTTGCATTAAAAATACTTGAAATTGTTTCTAGTGTCCTGTTTACATCTATAATCTCTCAAAAGCAAAAACTTGATTTTCTAATTCATAGAAAAAGCTTTAGAAGCTGTTCAAGGGCTGCCATAGGTGATCTTGGTGTGGACAAGCTAGAGGGACAACATCTGGTGTCCTAGACGCATCCCAAAGGTGTCAAATACACTACAGTGCATCAAGAGATTAGTGCACTTGTTCTTGATCTAATCTATGGTTCTAATAATTAATCTGATTAATTCTAAATTCTTAAATGGCAGATGTAGATCCAAAAACATATTAAAAGAGTTTTAATATGCTGTTTATCATTGAAATCAAATAGATAAAAATGAATCTTGCATGATGCATGTGACCCTAGGTGAAAAATTTTGAATTCAATGATATAAACTTATGTTTTTCATTCTTCCGCTCCTTCACTATTAGTCTAATATTATTACTCTGTTAAACTTTTTGCATTGCACTACACTATCACATGGATCACCCTTACCCTTTTAGCCCCACTAGTACTAGCCAAGGAGACCATGGTTCTACTCAAGCTATGACAAATTGGTGAATGCTAGCACCCCATGCCCGTACCTTCAAGTATATAAAAGAGCCACAGCTCTGGCTATTGTGCTTAATGGACAAGCTCTCGCATGGGTGACCCTTTCCCTACCCAATGAAGCCCATGAGTCATAGATTTCAACCCTAGGTACCCCTTAGATTTTAGTTGTGTTGAATTTGTATCCTTACTGTTCAAACCATAAGTTCTAATGGTAGTTGAGATGAACCTAGGCCTATGCATAGGCCCAATGTGTGTATAGGCCCAAGTTCATTTCAAAACCCACATTAAGCAAGAGGCTGCTTACTTATGGTTAAACTTTAAGGATATAAATCATTTGTTTGTGAGGGAAAGATCATCCTGGACCACCCCCTGTTGGTGTCTCCAGTGTACCGTAGCCTAGGGTAGAATTTTTTCTTACCCTGCACGTGAGAGTTGAAGGTATAAGGGGGTGAAGATTTAGTTCTAGAGAATTTTTTTTTTCAGTTTTGATTCAGTCTTTGGTCCAATCTTAGTTTAGTTTATATGGTCTGGTTTTGGTTCAGTTTTGGTTCTATTGGTATGGTTCAGTTTTAGTTTTGTAAAAGTAAAGGCAAAAAAAAAAGAAAAAAAAAAGAAAAAAAATGGTCCATTCATGCATTTCATTCATGTACATAGCATACTTAGGTTAACCCGTAAATCCTATTTTGTTCCGCAAACATAGCCTCAAAACACACTAAAGAGACTTCTAATCAGGTCACTTGGGTTAGGGAAGGGAAGAGACTAGTAAGGATTTCACCTGCACTACTTAAGATGGAAGAAACTATGGTTGTCCTTTGGATGTCTGAACTGATTCTGATGAGGCGATAGTTTCATTACAACTTGATGGTTCAGTTCAACTAGTGTCTAATTTTTAAGTTGTTGGGATCTATGAAAACTAGATGGATTTAAAAGTGGCTACTATAAAGAAAGGGATGAAGTTTTTCCTTAGCATAGGCCTAGTAGAAAGTATAGATGGTTTGGTGACTTTTCTTGAGATGAAGGGGTAGATCACGAGTCATGATTTGGGCTATGAGCCAATAGAAGAGGAAGAAGAACTAAAGCCTCCTACGTTCTTAAAAGAGGGGGCAATTACTTTGACATATGATTAGGGGTTACCACATGTGAAAGAATTAGAGAAGAAAATCAGCACCATTGATCTAAAGACTGCACAGAAGCCAAGAACCTAAAGTTACACTCTTAAGTTTGAGTTTGTCTTTTGTAATGCTCATAGCAGTGATACTGATGTTTCCATTTTTGATATACTTGATGCTGATTTTAAGGCGAAGATCAATAACATGACTAGTCCACACAAAATGGAGTTGTGTGCCCAAGGCTTCTTGCAACTTTTTCCAGAATCTCAATGTAAACCTTGGGTCTTAGTCAGATATGATGGAAAGTGGGATTCCATGCAGTCTTACTATCTCACTGATATACAATTCTGCTAGCTTCTCCAGTGAGTAGTCAGTTCTAACTGGCAGAAAATGTGCTGACTTCGTTAGTCTATCCACTATCACCCACACTGCATCATGCTTCTTCTGGGTGAGGGGTAGACCACTAACAAAATCCATAGTGACCCCGTCCCATTTCCATTCAGGTAAGCTTATAAGCTGTAGCAATCCTGATGGAACTTGATGTTCTGCTTTAACTTGCTAACATGTCAAACACTTAGTCACATAGTCAGTTATATCCCTCTTCATACCAGGCCACAAATAATGAGGCTTCAAATCATTATACATTTTCATGCTTCCCGGGTGCATAGCATAAACACTAGTGTGTGCTTCTTTCAGAATACTAGTCTTCAGTTCCCCATCATCTAGTACACACACTCTTCCTCTGTAGTACAGACACCCATCTGCTTTCACCTCATATTCAGTTTCCTTTCCCTCTGAAATTTTTCCCACAGTGGCTACTAATTTTTCATTTGCCTTCTACCCATCTTGTATCTGCTGTAGCAAGTTTGGCCTCACTTGCAACTCAACCAAAATAGCTCCATCTTGAGCTAAGGACAGACAGGCATTTAGTGATCTTAAAGGTATGATGGACCTCCTGCTCAAAGCATCAGCAACTACATTTGCCTTCCCAGGATGATAATCTATCACACAATCATAGTCCTTTAGGAACTCAATCGATCGCCTCTGTCTAAGATTGAGCTCCTTATGGGTTGGCAAATATTTTAGACTCATGTGGTCTATATAGATGTAGCATTTTTCACCATATAAATAATGCCTCCATATCTTCAGTACGAAGATAATTGCTACTAACTCAAGGTCATGAGTAGAGTAGTTCTATTCATGTGGCCTTAACTGCCTGGAAGCATAGGCGACCACTGTAACACCCTCCCAGTAGCAACTCCGTACATTTTACTGTGTCCGGTGACTGATGTCGGTCCGGACAGCTAGAACGTCCGGAAAAATATTTAAACTAAAGTCAGGAACCATAATTAACTCAAATATTAATAAGAAAAATTTAGGAAAAATTTTAGAAATAAAACACAACCAAGTTAAACGAGTTGGTGCCCAAGCGATGGGTAACCAGAGGGAAGTTGCGGTTCTCGCAACGAGGAGCCCTAGACCTAGGGAAAAATTCATAAAATAATTATTGGGACTCCAGAGAAGGATCATTAAGGTTCCTATGGCATTAGAATGCCAAGAAAATATTTAGAAAATTTTTTCAATCGGTACAGACAATTTTAACCCGTTAAGCCAAACGGAGGGCATTTTGGTCATTTCGCCTTCAGAGACGATTTTTGGCCGACTTGTCCAATTGAGTAAATAATTATTATGGTCTAAAATATGAATAACTATTACTAAAAATTAAAGTGAAAATGAGTAGTGATGAAAAGAAAAGAAAAATGAAATAAAAAGCAAATTATGACATATGATGATGTCATTTAAAAAGCTACCACCAATCACATTTAAACAAACATTTAATTAACAAATAAAAGGAGATAAATATGGCCAAAAAAATTAAAGAAAGCAGCAGCCCCTTCATTTCATTCCCGCACCAAAGAAAACAAAAAGAGGAAAACCACCATTAAAGCTCCAAATGAGCTTGATTCCATAGCCAACTACACCAAAACCTCACCCTCTCTTCACAAAAAAATTTCCTTATCACTAGAGCTAAATTTGGGCAGCCATTAGAAGAGAAGAAAGTGAAAGAAAGTGAAGTCAAGCTTGGGAAAATTCAGCCCTACAAGAGGTTAGTGCCTATTATGCATACATCTTTCTCTTTCCATGATTAGAGACCTAAAATAAGCATGAATTTGTGAATTAAATGAATGGAATTTATGTGTATGTATACAATGAATTTTGGCAGCCCTAGGGAGGAACAAGATTAAGTGTTTTTGATGGACTTAGAGTGGACTAAAGATGATGTTTAAGGTATATATATATATGTATGATGAATTGGTGTGCTAACTAAGGTAATTGGTGTAATCCTTGAAAATGAGCTAGGGTTTGGGAGTGAAACTTGGATTTAGCTTATGAAATTGTGAAAGAACATTTTAATGGTCAATTAGTGACCATATGAGGGAAGTTCACCATAATTTGAAGAGATTTAGAGTGATGCAAACTGAATTGGTGGGCTGCCTAATGAGTGCAGCAGGGTGGCTGTGATTCTAGCCCACTTGGACTGCCATATCTTTGGTTGTGTTGGTCCAATTGGTGTTTGGCCAATTGGACATGAAACTATACTTATAATGGCACATTTTTTCTGAAGAAACCATGCCCAAAAGACCAAAGTAAGAGGACCAAAAGTTGGCCCCAATCCGGGTACCCTGCAAGCCAATTCTGCAGAATGACCAAATGACAGTAACTGTTCATTTGGCCATAACTCACTGTAGAAATGGTCAATTGACCTGAAATTTTTACAGAAACAAGTTAAGACCTATACAAACAACTTTCATGAAAAAACCTACCCCAAATTATGGCCAGAACCTCACCCAAATGGCAGTCACAGTCACTGTTCATGTTATTGTAGATTTGGTAATTCTGCAGTTTTGGCAATCCGGTCAGCTGTGGTTTTTGGACCATATCTGGAGCTACAAAACTCCAAATGGAGTGATTCAAAAAAGGAAATTCAACTAGACAAAATAAGGAACAACTTTTATGTTTACCATTTCCTCAAATTTCCACTACAACAGGGCTTAATGGAACAGTAAAGTTAGGCTTCAAAAACTAAAAATTCTGCCCTTTTGGTTTTAAGCATAGAAATGGTAATGGCAATCAATTCCAACAAGTTTTAAATACAAAATGTGGTATGTTTGGGGTGTTAAAACCAATACACCTATTTTCTATCCAAAAGTCAACATTTTTGTTGACCAATGAGGTGAATAGTGACACCAGAACTTGAAATTCAAAATTTGAAATTAGAAATGCATCTAGGGGACTTTAAATTGCAATTGGCAATTAACACTAGCAAATGTAAAACTCAAAATGTGAGATCTTGGTGTAATTAGAATTAACATATCCCTTAAGTATGAAAAAGTCAACATTTTGGTTGACTAGTAAGGTGAATAGTAATCAAAATGAGTAACAAACTAAGATGAAGACCTAAAACCAATTCTAAGCTTAAATGCTTAGAATTGTATGACAAATGTGGACTATGTATCTTAGTCAAAATTGTTAAAAGGAAATTAAGACCATATATTTGAAATCCATGAAATATTCATGGATTACTTGAAACATGAAAAATAAGTCACCGAATTGATGTGAATAGATAGTTAGGGCTTATATGCCCATCACAAATGGAATTCATAAAATATTAATATCTCAACTTGAAATATAAAATTGTGACTACATAAGTAGATTCTTAAATGTATAAATGAGAAAGGAAAATGTTTTGAATACAATGGTACATGTGAACCATTGTTTAGAATTGTGATCAATAAGAATAACATAATGAATGAATAAATGAATTATATTAATGTATGAATGAGACATTAGTTCTCATTATTATAGAAAGGAGAAGTATTTTGAGTACAAAGGTATAAAAGGATAATTGATGTGAATTGTGATCATATAAATGATCAAATGAATGTATGAATTTTAATTGAAATTTCTCATGAAATAATGAATTCATAAAACACAATATATTAATATTTAATGATATTATGTGCCCTTGTATTGCCTAGACACGTATGTCAGATTGGATAGATTGGCATGCCAATCGGGTATTGTTTTAGCAGTACTGCGAAAGGCTTTCTGCCTGTATTCATGGCTTTGTGCCCGTATTCATGGCTTTATGCCAACATTCATGGCTTTTATGCCCGATTATGTGTCATCATGGCTTTTTAGCTTTACTGACTACATACGTGGTTGACGTTTTGCGTCCCATGGTATGACGGCCCGAGGCACCGCGGTGTCCAGTGCCAACGACCCGTTATCCAGTTTAGTCAGCCTGTCGTAGGTTACTTGGGCAGTGTAATTTATTGAGATAAGTTAAGAACATTAGCAATTAAAAATATTAGAAATTAAATAAAATAAATGAGTAAGATGACCTAAAATAAATTAGGATAGTCATTTATTAGAAAGAATCGAAATGAACTGGACAGATATCAAAATTTACTTATTATGAAATAATCTGAGACAACCTAGCAAGTATAGAGAAAATGCTAAAAGATTAGCAAAGAAAATTATAACATAAATAAATATTGCAAATGTGCTTATATAACAATATAAGCATAAATTTATTATTTTCAAATCATTTTTCTTTGTACATTATTACTGTACATTGGCAAAGAAACACTTTCAAAGAAGACTAAATTAGGATATAACACATTAAATTTTAGAAACCGCATGTGAAATATAAATAAATCTTGATTATTTGAATTATGTTTTATTTCTATCTTTATTTGTATATTATTTCCTTGTTATATTATTGCACCGCTAAGCAGCAATGCTTAGCGCGATAGAATTGTTTCCTTCGCGCAGGTACTGAAGCTAGAACCCAATGGACGCGTTTGGTAGGAATTTTGGGAGTTTTGATCTGCGGAAGTATCTGAAGTATTCAAGGTTGTCACCTCCTCAGCAATGCATGTAGATAGGGCCCATATAGATCCTATTTTGTATTTTGTATAAAATGCTAGATATTGCATTATGATGTAAATTATGAAATTTTGTAATTTTTTTGTAAATTATGTGAATTAAGGAAATTTGAAAATTTTGCTAATGTAATTTGAGAATGTTTACATATGAATTGAGTATGCATGGAAATGATTATGAAATTGAAATGTATGAATGAGATTTGAAATATGAGAAAATTATGAGAATGATTGATGAGATAATTATGATTAGCATGGATAAGACTTTATTCTGAAAATATTGTTGAAACTTTCAAAAAGGTAAATAGTAAAATACGTCAACTGGTAATAAAATAGGGGAAACTCCGCTGGTTTCTCCGTCGAAAAATAATTAATATTAAAATATAACGAGATCAAAATATGAAAGGAATAAAGTAAGATAACATATGGTGCTCAGACAGAATGTAGCACACTTTGCTCGGCTAGCTTGTTGTCAGGTGAGGGTGTTACATTTATTGGTATCGAGGCGCGGTTTAGGCGTTCCTAGGCATAGATAAATAGAATGAGATAGTGTGCATAACATGCATTGCATTCATATGAGTTGAGGTGACACTAATGCAGATCTATTTTCTTGGTTATTTTAGGTTAAGGTATGGACTCAAAATCACAAAGGACAGTAGAAGAAGAAGTAGTAAGCTGTATCCCGACTGAGAGTGATATTGGGACTCGGGAGATCCTACTCCACCAAGGCAAGAGATGCGTACAACCCCAACAGCCTTATTTGAGCGGATGAGTGGATTCTTTCGACGGATGATCGGGTTATTCCACCACTGTCTCAGCAAAAATCACCTTTAGGAAAAATTAGGAAGTATGGAGCTGTAGTTTCAATGGTAGAAAGGAAGACGATTCTGCAGCTGCTGAGTATTGGCTAGAAAGGACTAAAAGAGTCTTGCAGTAGCTCCATTGCACACCAGAATAGAGTTTGGGTATGCGGTTTCATTATTACAAGAAGTCGCATATCGATGGTGGGATGTCGTAACCAAGGTAGTGCCACCAGTAGCGTAACTTGGGAATTCTTTACGATAGAGTTGAGAAGAAATATATTAGCTGTGTTTATGAAGAGGAACGGAAGAGGAGTGATGATCAGCAAAAGAGGAAATTTGGACAGTCTAGTAATAAGAGGCCGAGAGAACAGTCAAGTCAGACATCTGATCAAAGTAGGAGATCTAGACCTAAGCCTATACCCAGAAGAGATCAACCAGAAACACTAGTAGTGAGTGCGCCAGGATTACCAAGAAAATGTGGCCATTGTAACAAGTGGCATAAATGTGAATGTAGGGGATTGACTAGAGCCTGTTTTAGATGTGGGGCCATAGACCATCGTCTGAAAGATTGTCCTAAGAGGAATTTACCACGGACCCAGACAGAGGCCGTGGAACGACCTAGTACAACAGTAACACCACTTCCAAATGTCACCCAAGGCAGAGAGGAGCAAGAAGCCCCAGATGTGAATTTGAGGTAAAGTATTTCCTTTATGATATGCCTAAGTGTATAATGATATATTCGGAAAGACTAAATGGTACATTATATATAAAAGAAGTTGATAGAGGGAGCAATAAAAAGGTAAAAGAATTATCTTAGATACCTACACCCAAAGAAATTTCGAGGCGAAATTTAAATAAGAGGAAGAGTTGTAACACCCTCCCGGTAGCAACTCGTACATTCTACTGTTCGGTGATCGGTGTCGGTCGGACGGCTAGAAACGTCGGAAAAATATTTAAACTAAAGTCAGAACCATAATTAACTCAAATATTAATAAGAAAAATTTAGGAAAAATTTTAGAAATAAAACACAACCAAGTTAAACGTAGGTGCCCAAGCGATGAGTAACTGAGAGGGAAGTTGCGGTTCTATAGCGAGGAGCCCTAGACCTGGGGAAAAATTCATAAAATAATTATTGGGACTCCAGAGAAGGGTCATTAAGGTTCCTATGGCATTAGAATGCCAAGAAAATATTTAGAAAATTTTTTCAATCGGTACAGACAATTTTAACCCGTTAAGCCAAACGGAGGGCATTTTGGTCATTTCGCCTTCAGAGACGATTTTTGGCCAACTTGTCCAGTTGAGTAAATAATTATTATGGTCTAAATTATGAATAAATATTACTAAAAATTAAAGTGAAAATGAGTAGTGATAAAAAGAAAAGAAAAATGAAATAAAAAGCAAATTATGACATATGATGATGTCATTTAAAAAGCTACCACCAATCACATTTAAACAAACATTTAATTAACAAATAAAAAGAGATAAATATGGCCAAAAAAATTAAAGAAACCAGCAGCCCCATCATTTCATTCCCGCACCAAAGAAAACAAAAAGAGGAAAACCACCATTAAAGCTCCAAATGAGCTTGATTCCATAGCCAACTACACCAAAACCTCACCCTCTCTTCACAAAAAATTTTCCTTATCACTAGAGCTAAATTTGGGCAGCCATTAGAAGAGAAGAAAGTGAAAGAAAGTGAAGTCAAGCTTGGGAAAATTCAGCCCTACAAGAGGTTAGTGCCTATTATGCATACATCTTTATCTTTCCATGATTAGAGACCTAAAATAAGCAAGAATTTGTGAATTAAATGAATGGAATTTATGTGTATGTATACAATGAATTTTTGCAGCCCTAGGGAGGAACAAGATTAAGTGTTTTTGATGGACTTAGAGTGGACTAAAGATGATGTTTAAGGTATATATGTATATATGTATGATGAATTGGTGTGCTAACTAAGGTAATTGGTGTAATCCTTGAAAATGAGCTAGGGTTTGGGAGTGAAACTTGGATTTAGCTTATGAAATTGTGAAAAAACATTTTAATGGTCAATTAGTGACCATTTTAGGCACGTTCACCATAATTTGAAGAGATTTAGAGTGATGCAAACTGAATTGGTGGGCTGCCTAATTAGTGCAGTAGGGTGGCTGTGATTCCAGCCCACTTGGACTGCCATATCTTTGGCTGTGTTGGTCCAATTGGTGTTTGGCCAATTGGACATGAAACTAGACTTATAATGGCACATTTTTGCTGAAGAAACCATGCCCAAAAGACCAAAGCAAGAGGACCAAACGTTGGCCCCAATCCGGGTACCCTGCAAGCCAATTCTGCAGGATGACCAAATGAACAGTAACTGTTCATTTGGCCATAACTCAATGTAGAAATGGTCAATTGACCTGAAATATTTACAGAAACAAGCTAAGACCTATACAAACAACTTTCATGAAGAAACCTACCCCAAATTATGGCCAGAACCTAACCCAAATGGCAGTCACAATCACTGTTCATGTTACTGTAGATTTGGTAATTCTGCAGTTTTGGCAATCCGGCCAGCTGTGGTTTTTTGACCATATCTGGAGCTACAAAACTCCAAATGGAGTGATTCAAAAAAGGAAATTCAACTAGACAAAATAAGGAACAACTTTCATGTTTACCATTTCCTCAAATTCCCACTGCAACAGGGCTTAATGGAACAGTAAATTTAGGCTTCAAAAACTAAAAATTCTGCCCTTTTGTTTTTAAGCATAGAAATGGTAATGGCAATCAATTCCAACAAGTTTTAAATACAAAATGTGGTAAGTTTGGGGTGTTAAAACCAATACACCTATTTTCTATCCAAAAGTCAACATTTTTGTTGACCAATGAGGTGAATAGTGACACCAAAACTTGAAATTTAAAATTTGAAATTAGAAATGCATCTAGGGGACTTTAAATTGCAATTGTCAATTAATACTAGCAAATGTAAAACTCAAAATGTGAGATCTTGGTGTAATTAGAATTAACATATCCCTTAAGTATGAAAAAGTCAACATTTTGGTTGACTAGTAAGGTGAATAGTAATCAAAATGAGTAACAAACTAAGATGAAGACCTAGAACCAATTCTAAGCTTAAATGCTTAGAATTGTATGACAAATGTGGACTATGTATCTTAGTCAAAATTGTTAAAAGGAAATTAAGACCATATATTTGAAATCCATGAAATATTCATGGATTACTTGAAACATGAAAAATAAGTCACCGAATTGATGTGAATAGATAGTTAGGGCTTATATGCCCATCACAAATGGAATTCATAAAATATTAATATCTCAACTTGAAATATAAAATTGTGACTACATAAGTAGATTCTTAAATGTATAAATGAGAAAGGAAAATGTTTTGAATACAATGGTACATGTGAACCATTGTTTAGAATTGTGATCAATAAGAATAACATAATGAATGAATAAATGAATTATATTAATGTATGAGTGAGACATTAGTTCTCATTATTATAGAAAGGAGAAGTATTTTGAGTACAATGGTATAAAAGGATAATTGATGTGAATTGTGATCATATAAATGATCAAATGAATGTATGAATTATAATTGAAATTTCTCATGAAATAATGAATTCATAAAACACAATATATTAATTTTTAATGATATTATGTGCCCTTGTATTGCCTAGACACGTGTGTCAGATTGGATAGATTGGCATGCCAATAGGGTATTGTTTTAGCAGTACTGCGAAAGGCTTTATGCCTGTATTCATGGCTTTGTGCCCGTATTCATGGCTTTATGCCAACATTCATGGCTTTTATGCCCGATTATGTGTCATCATGGCTTTTTAGCTATCCGATTGCATACGTGGTTGGCGTTCTGCGTCCCATGGTATAATGACCCGAGGCACGCGGTGTCGGTGCCAACGACGTTATCGATTTAGTCACTGTCGTAGGTTACTTGTGCAGTTTAATTTATTGAGATAAGTTAAGAATATTAGCAATTAAAAATATTAGAAATTAAATAAAATAAATGAGTAAGATGACCTAAAATAAATTAGGATAGTTATTTATTAGAAAGAATCGAAATGAACTGGACAGATATCAAAATTTACTTATTATGAAATAATCTGAGACAACCTAGCAAGTATAGAGAAAATGCTAAAAGATTAGCAAAGAAAATTATAACATAAATAAATATTGCAAATGTGCTTATATAACAATATAAGCATAAATTTATTATTTTCAAATCATTTTTCTTTGTACATTATTACTGTACATTGGCAAATAAACACTTTCAAAGAAGACTAAATTAGGATATAACACATTAAATTTTAGAAACCGCATGTGAAATATAAATAAATATTGATTATTTGAATTATGTTTTATTTCTATCTTTATTTGTATATTATTTCCTTGTTATATTATTGCACCGCTAAGCAGCAATGCTTAGCGCGATGGAATTGTTTCCTTCGCGCAGGTACTGAAGATAGAACCCAATGGACGTTTGACTGGGAATTTTAGGAGTTTTGATTTGTGGAAGTATCTAAAGTATTCAAGGTTGTCACCTTCTCAGCAATGCATGTAGATAGGGCCCATATAGATCCTATTTTGTATTTTGTATAAAATGCTAGATATTGCATTATGATGTAAATTATGAAATTTTGTAATTTTTTTGTAAATTATGTAAATTAAGGAAATTTGAAAATTTTTCTTATGTAATTTGAGAATGTTTACATATGAATTGAGCATGCATGGAAATGATTATGAAATTGAAATGTATGAATGAGATTTGAAATATGAGAAAATTATGAGAATGATTGATGAGATAATTATGATTAGCATGGATAAGACTTTATTCTGAAAATATTGTTGAAACTTTCAAACAGGTAAATAGTAAAATACGTCAACTGGTAATAAAATAGGGGAAACTCCGCTGGTTTCTCCGTCGAAAAATAATTAATATTAAAATATAACGAGATCAAAATATGAAAGGCATAAAGTAAGATAGGATAGGGTGCTCCGGCACCGAATGTAGCACACTTTGCTCGGCTACACTGTTGTCCTGTGAGGGGTGTTACATTTATTGGTATCAGAGCGCGGTTTAGGCGTTCCTAGGCATAGATAAATAGAATGAGATAGTGTGCATAACATGCATTGCATTCCTATGAGTTGAGGTGACACTAATGCAGATCTATTTTCTTGGTTATTTTAGGTTAAGGTATGGACTCAAAATCACAAAGGACAGTAGAAGAAGAAGTAGTAAGCCGTATCCCGACTGAAAGTGATATTGGGACTCGGGGAGATCCTACTCCACCAGTGAAAGAGATGCCTGTACAACCCCAACAGGCCTTATTTGAGCAGATGACTGGATTCTTTCGACAGATGACTGGGGTTATTCCACCACTGTCTCAGCAAAAATCACCTTTAGGAAAAATTAGGAAGTATGGAGCTGTAGATTTCAATGGTAGAAAGGAAGACGATTCTGCAGCTGCTGAGTATTGGCTAGAAAGGACTAAAAGAGTCTTGCAGTAGCTCCATTGCACACCAGAATAGAGTTTGGACTGTGCAGTTTCATTATTACAAGAAGCTGCATATCGATGGTGGGATGTCGTAACCAAGGTAGTGCCACCAGCCGACGTAACTTGGGAATTCTTTCTGATAGAGTTCAGAAAGAAATATATTAGCTGTGTTTATGAAGAGGAACGGAATAGGAGTGATGATAAGCAAAAGAGGAAATTTGGACAGTCTAGTAATAAGAGGCCGAGAGAACAGTCAAGTCAGACATCTGATCAAAGTAGGAGATCTAGACCTAAGCCTATACCCAGAAGAGATCAACCAGAAACACTAGTAGTGAGTGCGCCAGGATTACCAAGAAAATGTGGCCATTGTAACAAGTGGCATAAAGGTGAATGTAGGGGATTGACTAGAGCCTGTTTTAGATGTGGGGCCATAGACCATCGTCTGAAAGATTGTCCTAAGAGGAATTTACCACGGACCCAGACAGAGGCCGTGGAATGACCAAGTACAACAGTAACACCACTTCCAAATGTCACCCAAGGCAGAGAGGAGCAAGAAGCCCCATATTTGAATTTGAGGTAAAGTATTTCCTTTATGATATGCCTAAGTGTATAATGATATATTCGGAAAGACTAAATGGTACCATATATATAAAAGAAGTAGACAGAGGGAGCAATAGAAAGGTAAAAGAATTATCTTAGATACCTACACCCAGTAAATTTCGAGGACGAAATTTAAATAAGAGGGGAAGAGTTGTAACACCCTCTCGGTAGCAACTCCGTACATTCTATTCGGTGGCGGTGTCGGTCGGACGACTAGAACGTCCGAAAAAATATTTAAACTAAAGTCAGAACCATAATTAACTCAAATATTAATAAGAAAAATTTAGGAAAAATTTTAGAAATAAAACACAACCAAGTTAAGCAGTAGGTGCCCAAGCGATGGGTAACGGAGGAAGTTGCGGTTCTGCAACGAGAGCCCTAGACCCGGGGAAAAATTCATAAAATAATTATTGGGACTCCAGAGAAGGTTCATTAAGGTTCCTATGGCATTAGAATGCCAAGAAAATATTTAGAAAATTTTTTCAATCGGTACAGACAATTTTAACCCGTTAAGCCAAACGGAGGGCATTTTGGTCATTTCGCCTTTAGAGACGATTTTTGGCCGACTTGTCCAGTTGAGTAAATAATTATTATGGTCTAAAATATGAATAAATTTTTCTAAAAATTAAAGTGAAAATGAGTAGTGATGAAAAGAAAAGAAAAATGAAAAAAAAAGCAAATTATGACATATGATGATGTCATTTAAAAAGCTACCACCAATCACATTTAAACAAACATTTAATTAACAAATAAAAAGAGATAAATATGGCCAAAAAAATTAAAGAAAGCAGCAGCCCCATCATTTCATTCCCCCACCAAAGAAAACAAAAAGAGGAAAACCACCATTAAAGCTCCAAATGAGCTTGATTCCATAGCCAACTACACCAAAACCTCACCCTCTCTTCACAAAAAATTTTCCTTATCACTAGAGCTAAATTTGGGCAGCCATTAGAAGAGAAGAAAGTAAAAGAAAGTGAAGTCAAGCTTGGGAAAATTCTGCCCTACAAGAGGTTAGTGCCTTTTATGCATACATCTTTCTCTTTCCATGATTAGAGACCTAAAATAAGCAAGAATTTGTGAATTAAATGATGGAATTTATGTGTATGTATACAATGAATTTTTGCAGCCCTAGGGAGGAACAAGATTAAGTGTTTTTGATGGACTTAGAGTGGACTAAAGATGATGTTTAAGGTATATATATATATGTATGATGAATTGGTGTGCTAACTAAGGTAATTGGTGTAATCCTTGAAAATGAGCTAGGGTTTGGGAGTGAAACTTGGATTTAGCTTATGAAATTGTGAAAAAACATTTTAATGGTCAATTAGTGACCATTTGAGGCAAGTTCACCATAATTTGAAGAGATTTAGAGTGATGCAAACTGAATTGGTGGGCTGCCTAATGAGTGCAGCAGGGTGGCTGTGATTCCAGCCCACTTGGACTGCCATATCTTTGGCTGTGCTGGTCCAATTGGTGTTTGGCCAATTGGACATGAAACTAGACTTATAATGGCACATTTTTGCTGAAGAAACCATGCCCAAAAGACCAAAGCAAGAGGACCAAAAGTTGGCCCCAATCCGGGTACCCTGCAAGCCAATTTTGCAGAATGACCAAATGAATAGTAACTGTTCATTTGGTCATAACTCACTGTAGAAATGGTCAATTGACCTGAAAATTTTACAGCAACAAGCTAAGACCTATGCAAACAACTTTCATGAAGAAACCTACCCCAAATTATGGCCAGAACCTAACCCAAATGGCAGTCACAGTCACTGTTCATGTTACTGTAGATTTGGTAATTCTGCAGTTTTGGCAATCGGGCCAGCTGTGGTTTTTGGACAATATCTGGAGCTACAAAACTCCAAATGGAGTGATTCAAAAAAGGAAATTCAACTAGACAAAATAAGGAACAACTTTCATGTTTACCATTTCCTCAAATTCCCACTGCAATAGGGCTTAATGGAACAGTAAAATTAGGCTTCAAAAACTAAAAATTCTGCCCATTTGATTTTAAGCATAGAAATGGTAATGGCAATCAATTCCAACAAGTTTTAAATACAAAATGTGGTATGTTTGGGGTGTTAAAACCAATACACCTATTTTCTATCCAAAAGTCAACATTTTTGTTGACCAATGAGGTGAATAGTGACACCAAAACTTGAAATTCAAAATTTGAAATTAGAAATGCATCTAGGGGACTTTAAATTGCAATTGTCAATTAATACTAGCAAATGTAAAAATCAAAATGTGGGATCTTGGTGTAATTAGAATTAACATATCCCTTAAGTATGAAAAAGTCAACATTTTGATTGACTAGTAAGGTGAATAGTAATCAAAATGAGTAACAAACTAAGATGAAGACCTAGAACCAATTCTAAGCTTAAATGCTTAGAATTGTATGACAAATGTGGACTATGTATCTTAGTCAAAATTGTTAAAAGGAAATTAAGACCATAAATTTGAAATCCATGAAATATTCATGGATTACTTGAAACATGAAAAATAAGTCACCTAATTGATGTGAATAGATAGTTAGGGCTCATATGCCCATCACAAATGGAATTCATAAAATATTAATATCTCAACTTGAAATATAAAATTGTGACTACATAAGTAGATTCTTAAATGTATAAATGAGAAAGGAAAATGTTTTGAATACAATGGTACATGTGAACCATTGTTTAGAATTGTGATCAATAAGAATAACATAATGAATGAATAAATGAACTATATTAATGTATGAATGAGACATTAGTTCTCATTATTATAGAAAGGAGAAGTATTTTGAGTACAATGGTATAAAAGGATAATTGATGTGAATTGTGATCATATAAATGATCAAATGAATGTATGAATTATAATTGAAATTTCTCATGAAATAATGAATTCATAAAACACAATATATTAATAGTTAATGATATTATGTGCCTTTGTATTGCCTAGACACGTGTGTCAGATTGGATAGATTGGCATGCCAATAGGGTATTGTTTTAGCAGTACTGCGAAAGGCTTTATGCCTGTATTCATGGCTTTATGCCCGTATTCATGACTTTATGCCAAAATTCATGGCTTTTATGCCCGATTATGTGTCATCATGTCTTTTTAGCCATCCGATTGCATCGTGGTTGACATTCGCGTCCCATGGTATGGCGGCCGAGGCACGCGGTGTTCAGTGCCAACGACCGTTATCGATTTAGTTAGCACTCGTAGGTTACTTGGGCAGTGTAATTTATTGAGATAAGTTAAGAATATTAGCAATTAAAAATATTAGAAATTAAATAAAATAAATGAGTAAGATGACCTAAAATAAATTAGGATAGTTATTTATTAGAAAGAATCGAAATGAATGACAGATATCAAAATTTACTTACTATGAAATAACTGAGACAACCTAGCAAGTATAGAGAAAATGCTAAAAGATTAGCAAAGAAAATTATAACATAAATAAATATTGCAAATGTGCTTATATAACAATATAAGCATAAATTTATTATTTTCAAATCATTTTTCTTTGTATATTATTACTGTACATTGGCAAATAAACACTTTCATAGAAGACTAAATTAGGATAGAACACATTAAATTTTAGAAACCGCATGTGAAATATAAATAAATCTTGATTATTTGAATTATGTTTTATTTCTATCTTTATTTGTATATTATTTCCTTGTTATATTATTGCACCGCTAAGCAGCAATGCTTAGCGCGATAGAATTGTTTCCTTCGCAGTATCAAGCTAGAACCCAATGGACGTTTGGTAGGAATTTGGGAGTTTTGATCTGGGAAGTATCTGAAGTATTCAAGGTTGTCACCTCCTCAGCAATGCATGTAGATAGGGCCCATATAGATCCTATTTTGTATTTTGTATAAAATGCTAGATATTGCATTATGATGTAAATTATGAAATTTTGTAATTATTTTGTAAATTAAGGAAATTTGAAAATTTTGCTTATGTAATTTGAGAATGTTTACATATGAATTGAGTATGCATGGAAATGATTATGAAATTGAAATGTATGAATGAGATTTGAAATATGAGAAAATTATGAGAATGATTGATGAGATAATTATGATTAGCATGGATAAGACTTTATTCTGAAAATATTGTTGAAACTTTCAAACAGGTAAATAGTAAAACACGTCAACTGGTAATAAAATAGGGGAAACTCCGCTGGTTTCTCCGTCGAAAAATAATTAATATTAAAATATAACGAGATCAAAATATGAAAGGAATAAAGTAAGATAAGATAGGGTGCTCCAGCACCGAATGTAGTACACTTTGCTCGGCTACACTGTAGTCGGGTGAGGGGTGTTACAACCACTTTCCCCTCTTGCATCAATACACACCTAGCCCATTATGTGAGGCATCACTGTAGACCACAAAGTCTTTCCTTGACACTGGCTGTTTTAACACTGGTGCTTCTATCAATATAGCCTTTAGCCTCTCAAAACTGGCTTGACAATTGTCGTTCCAGCCAAATTTCACATTCTTGTGCTACAACTTGGTCATTGGAGCAGCTATAAGAGAGAACCCCTTTACAAATCTTCTGTAGTACCCAGCTAGCCCCATGAAACTTCTGACCTCAGTTGTATTTCTGGGAGGCTTCCATTTCATCATTGCTTCTATCTTTTTGGGATCCACTCTAATCCCCTCAGCTGATACCATGTGTCCAAGAAAGGGGATTTCAATCATCCAGAAGTCACACTTGGACAACTTAGCATACAGCTTCTTTTCTTGCAGGATTTGCAGAACAATCCTCAAATGTTCATCATGTTCTTCCCTGGCCTTGGAATACACAAGAATATCATCAATAAAGACCACTACAAACCGATCTAAGTATGGATGGAAGATACGATTCATACGGTTGATATGGATGGAAGATCGTCAATTCTGGGCAATGGACCTTTATTCTTCACAGTTACTTTGTTCAACTGCCGGTAATCAATACACAATCTCAAGGTTCCATCCTTCTTTTTCACAAATAGCACCGGTGCTCCCCATGGTGACACATTGGGGCGTATGAACCCCTTATCAAGCAACTCTTGCAACTGAATTTTCAACTCTTTTAATTCAGTGGGTGCCATCCTATAAGGAGCAATAGAAATGGGTGCTGTACTCAGCATTACCTCAATAGCAAACTCGACTTCCCTATTAGGTGGTAAACCAGGCAACTCTTTAGGAAATACATCTGGGAAGTCTCTTATTGTGGATATATTACACAGGTTTGGCTTAGCTTGCCTAGTATCAACCACATGTGCTAGGTAAGCCTCACAGCCTTTTCTTATAAATCTTCTTGCAACTGTGGCTGAGATAACATTGGATAGGAAATCTGTCCGTTCACCCACAACAGTAATCTCATTATCCTCAGAAGTTTTCAGAGAAATCCTCTTCAATTTGCAATCAACTATTGCCTGATGACGTGACAACCATTGTTAGTAGTATGCCCTAGAGCATATCATTTAGTATGTATCTTGTATATATTTTTATTAATAAAAGGCATTTCCACTTTTCCGTTTACATAATATATTTATGTGTAATAGAAAAGGTCCATTGATATTTTGTTAGAAATATTATTCTTAAGTTGTTAAGAATATGAGTGACAATATTTCTAGCACAAAGTATCATAAATAGGTTCACAATCGAGGATACTTCATAATAAGGACATGACTTATCCAGAAAGATTGTATTCATGTTTGTTCCCAAGTTATTTATATGAGATATAAATAAGATGGAATGGTGAGTCTCATGCCATATGACAAACATGATAGGCACTTATAAATGATAAGTAGGCTGAACTAGTGACACTTATGACAAGCACATGGAGTTTACTCTTGTCAATGTTTTGTCATAAATCATATCAATGCATATAATCTTTAGACCTGAGATAGCACAGTTATCTTGTAAATAGGTAGTTTGAGTTTGATACTGCTTTCATACTTGTACTGTGTATGGGTATATGGGCATGTGATGGCTCCTACTAGTTATATATGGAGGTAGGTGTTGATCAAGATGGAATCTGTTCCTCTAAGTAAATAGAGATAAAATCCTATGTTCATTTAATTGTTCTTGATGTTTCAAGTTCCTGGCCAGGACAGATAGATTTATTCAGAAAAGAGTTTCTGAAGAGAAAATCTTTTAATCAAGAACTGGAATTAAAAGAGAACATAATATTCATAGCAAATGGAGTTTGACATAAACCATGACTCCAGCTTGAGTTGGGATTTTGTAACAGAGAGATTCTAGTGCATGGTAACATATGATTATAGGTTCATTTAAGGTAAACCTTATTACTAATTGGGTGGCCATGGCATGCTATGCTAGGTGTTAACCATGGTCTATGAGGTTCATAAAATGATTTAGAGAAATCATTTATGGTAAGAAAGAGTTCTGATGATATTAAGAGTTGATATCATGTCTCATTGCCAATTAGTGATGAGCCTAATAAGTCACACACATACACAAGTTATCACCTATTTAAATATGATTTAATTAATTAATTAAAGAGTTTAATTGATTAATTAAATAGGTTTGGTTTGCAATTAAATTGCAAAGTCCCTAGCATGACTTAAAACCAAATCTAGATTATTGGATGTATAGTATAAGTTAAATTTATATTTAAAGTGTTTAAATATGAATTTAATTAATGAGAAATTAATTAATAGAGATTAATTAATTAATTTATATTTGATATAAATTAATTAAAAGAAGAAAAATAATTATTTTGGGTTAAGAACTCAAAATGAAGACACAGGGGCATTTTGGTCATTTCACAGTGTGACACGTGGCACCATGAGATGGTGACACGTGGCACCATGAGATGGTGACACGTGGGATTACACATAAGCTTGCCAAATATTTTTAATAATGTAAGATGATTAAAATCAAGATTAAATATAGGTTTGACACTTGGCACAATGTGATTGGGTCACTTAAACCTAGAGCTAATCAAAGGGTGACATGTGGCAAGGGTTTAATGTGTTAACCTAGCTATTTAAGTGTTGTTATGAAAAGAAAAAGCAACTAGCAGCCACTCCTCTCCTTTGTCACGCCACTTTGAGGGTTTTCATCTATTTTTCTTCATCTTTCATCAATTCAAAGAGATTAGCCATCAATCTCTTGAATTAAGAACGCTAGAAATTGTTTCTAGTGTCCTGTTTACATCTTTAATCTCTTAAAAGGCAGAACTTGATTTTCTAATTAATAGAAAAAGCTTTAGAAGCTATTCAAGGGCTTCCATAGGTGTTCTTGGTGTGGACAAGCTAGAGGGACAACATCTGGTATCCTGAAGACGAATCTCAAAGGCGCAAATACGCTGCAGTGCATCAAGAGGTTAGTGTAATCGTTCTTGATTTAATCTAGGGTTCTAAAATTAATCTGATTAATTTTAAAATCTTAAATAGCAAATACAGATCCAAAAACATATTAAAAGAGTTTTAATATGTTGTTTATCATTGAAATCAAATAGATAAAAATAAATCTTGCATGATGCATGTGACCCTAGGTGAAAATTTTTGAATTCAATGGTATAAACTTGTGTTTTTCATGCTTCCGTTCCTTCAATTGGTATCAGAGCCACTATATTTGCCATTTAGATTGTTGATTATATGATTTAATTGTGTGTTTGATCATGAGATCAAAAGTTCATTGCTGGTTGCAAAGCAAGTTGGCGGCATACTTGAAAAAAACACCATCAATGGTGCGCATGGTTTGGCTTCCATGGGTGGTTTAAGGTTTGGCTTTTAATTCTGCAATTGTTGTATGATCTAAGGCCTATTCTTTGACTAATTAAAGTGTTTAATTAGTAGTTTTTATCACACAATTAAATTATGATTCAAATCAGAATTTTAAAAATTGTTTGAATGTGATTCAAATCTGAATTTTAAAAGTTGTTTGAATGTGATTCAAATCTGAATTTTTAAAGTTGTTTGAATCATATTTAAATCTGATTTTTTAAAATTGATTGAATAAAATTCAGATCTGATTTTTTAAAAAATGTTTGAATGTGATTCAAATCTGATTTTTTAAAAAATGTTTGAATGTGATTCAAATCTGAATTTTTGAAGTTGTTTGAATGTGATTCAAATCTGAATTTTTAAATTTGTTTGAATGACATTCAAATATGAATTTTTAAATTTATTTGAATCATATTCAAATCTGGATTTTTAAGTTGAATATGAGATATTCAATTTAATTTAAGTATGTATATCTTATTTAAATGTTAAATAGTGATATGCATGATGGATGATCATGGACTATAAAAGACCAATATGATTGGATTTATTTCTTTTATGTTTCTTTGAGATTGTAAATTAATTAATTTATTTTAATTTATTTTGGGCATGTATTATTAAGTTTGTAATAATTTTTGGGTTGTAATTTCATTTATTTAAGTTCTTGTAAATTCGCCTTGGTATGCCAAGGATTACTATGTAATATTGGATTGCAAGAAGTTCAAGGAGGTCAAGAGCATTGGTGGGACCAGTGGGAGGAATTCAAGATCAAGTGTTGATTATGTACTCCTTCAGCAACTCTTGTAAAATGAATGAATGAAATGCACCTAGGAATGCCCTGATTCAATTCTTGGAGGCTCACTGAATCCTTAGAAAGTCCATGATCATACCATATTTCTCGCTTATCCATGAATGCATGAGATGTATGGGAATGTATGCAATTATATGATATATGCATGCTAAATGGATAATGTGCAAAGTGAGACCTTAATAGTAAATAGAAAGACCATAAAATCTTCCAAACAAATGATTAAGTTGGAAATGCTATAATTAAAGTAATTATAACATAGGCCCTCCATTGGGGCAATTATTTTAAAAAATTTTAAATAGTTGCATAAGATGCAATTTATTTAAGAGATTTTCTTAAGAATAATTGTTAAGCATGAGATGTTGTAAATATGTAAATGGTTTAGTGGCCAATATTGGATGTACTGAGGACATTAAAATTATTTGCATAATTCTGGCTCAATGGGATCAACTTAACTAATGCAAGATAAGTCAATAATGGATGTACAGATTTTGAGCATTAGGGGCTAGGTAAAGGATTGAACCTCACATGAGATGTGATGGGCAAAGAGTTGCTCACTTATAGTTTATTGTAATTCCAATAATGGATGTACCGAGGATGATCAATAGAATTATAAGAATTCAATCACCCACTAGAAATCCATCCAACTAGGATTTCCGTTTTCTACTTTGGAAGTGTAGGATTCGCTAAGTTAGTGGGAGGACCAATTTGATTAAAAGACCATAATCATTTTGGTTAATTACATGATACATTTACTAATTAATCTGGTTATTTTCTGATTAATTTTCGATAAAAATGAGCACAAAACAACCACCACCATCCAATATCCTTGCAAGCATACTTGATCACAATAGGTTGACAGGACCTAATCATGCGATTGGCTAAGAAATTTGAAACTTGTCTGAACCTTGAACATATAGGATATGTTCTAGATTCAAATGTTCTGGTCCCTTACCTCCGGAGGCCACACAAGAGGAACATGAAACTTTAGACAAGTGGAAGGAGCATGATATGAGAGCTAAGTGTTACATGCTTGCTTCCATGAGTAATGAGTTCTGAAGCAACATGAGAACATGCAGAGTGAGTGAGATCCTCCTTCACCTACAAGAGTTGTATGGTGAGCACAGCGAGAATGCTAGGTATGAGATATCTAGACAACTATTCCGTATGAGGATGTCCGAGGGACGAATGTTGGGGATCATGTCCATAAGATGATTGGTGATTGGCGGTTGGAACATCTTGACTTCAACATGGATTTCCAACTACTGACGGATTTGATCCTTGATCCTTCACGAGTCTTTGGGAATTTTGTGATAAATTTCCATATGACTAAACAGAATGCACCTTAGTAGTTTACTCAACATGCTGGTTATTGCCCAAAAGAATATGCGGACAATAAAGGAAAAGAGGTAGCTTTGATTGCATCTTCTTCTCTGGAAAGTCCAACAATAAGAAGGGCAATAAGAAAAGAAACCTCGATTCTCGGTCCTTCTAAGAAAATAGCTAAACAGAAAAGGAAGACTAAAGGCGATGAAGGCAAAGGAAAGTGTTTCCATTGCCAATAGGAAAGTGTTTCATTGCGATGAAAGTGTTTCCACCGCGGTATAGCAATCTAAATGAATGCAATGCCGTGGAAAACCAACTCAAGTTCAAAATATATTTGGCACTTAAGGTTATGTCATGTTGCGAGAAGATAGGATTACAAAATTGGAGAAAATGGGGATTCTATCCTTATTGGACTCTGAGCCTACTCCAACTTGTGAATCTTGCCTTGAGGGCAAAATGACTAGATCACCCTTTGTTGGACAGGGCTAAGAGTGAAAATATTTTGAAGCTAATACATAGTGATGTATGTGGTCCATTTAAAGAAATGGCTAGAGGGCTTTCATTATTTTATTACCTTTTGATGATAAATCAAGGTTTGGGTATTTGTATTTGATGAAATATAAACATGAATCTTTTGAAAAGTTCAAAGAATTTAAATCTGAAGTAGAAAATCAAACAGGAAAGAGTATTAAAGCTCTTCGATTAGATCGTGGAGGTGAATATTTGAGTACTAAATTTGATGAATACTTGAGAGAGCATGGCATTGTTTCTCAGCTGACTCCTCCAGGAACGCCACGGCTGAATAGTATATCTGAAAGGAGAAATCGTACCCTATTGGATATGGTGCGTAGTATGATGAGCTATCGATATGCCAATCTCCTTTTGTGGATTTGCATTAGAATCAGCTTTGTATATTCTGAATAGGATTCCATCAAAATCAGTTTCTTACACACCTTATGAGATATGGCATGGAAGAAAACCAAGTCTTAAGCATGTTAAGATTTGGGGTTGTCCAGCTTATATCAAAAAGCTGAACACTGATAAATTGGAGACCAGATCAGAAAAAGGTCGATTTGTTGGATATCCAAAAGATAGTTTTGGATATTATTTTTTTGCTTACTTCACAAAGGTTGTGATAAGTAGAGATGCCACATTTCTTGAACAACGTTTGTTCAAGAAGGAGGCAAAGGAAGGCAAATAGAGTTAGAATTGGAGAATTCGACCAACCAATGAATCGAGATGGATATAGATACATCTAGTCAACCAATACCCGTTTATGAAACATCTACTGCGGGTCCTCGTAGAACAACCAGGGTATCTCACCCACCAGTGAGATATGGTTTTCTTCATGAAGAAGAACAAGAGTTGTCTACTCATGAAGAAGTAGATCATGGAGATGATCCACTTACCTATGAAGAAGCTATATCAGATATAGACTCTTCAAAATGGATTGATGCTATAAAATTCGAGATTGATTCCATGTATAAGAATCAAGTTTGGGATCTTGTTGACCCACCTGAAGGTATTATACCTATAGGGAACAAATGGGTTTTCAAGAAGAAAATTGGTTCTGATGGAAAGGTAGAGACCTATAAGGCAAGGCTAGTAGCGAAAGGGTTTCGCCAAAGGCAAGGAATCGACTATGAGGAGACTTTCTCGCCTGTTGCCATGCTTAAATCAATTAGGATTTTACTAGCAATAGCTACATACTATGATTATGAGATTTGGCAGATGGATGTCAAAACAGCTTTTCTCAATGGATACATTGAAGAAAACATTTTCATGGAACAACCTAGGGGATTTGAATCCCAAGATGGTTCCAAGGTATGCAAGCTAAAGCGATCCATTTATGGGTTGAAACAAGCTTCTAGGAGTTGGAACATCCGTTTTGATGAAGCCATTAAATCCTTTGGTTTTTATCAAAAATGAGGATGAGCCATGTGTATATAAGAAGGTTAGTGACAGTGCTATCACTTTCCTTGTCTTATATGTGGATGACACTATTGATGGGTAATGACACATTATTGATGGGTAATGACACACTATTGATGGGTAATGACACAGGTATGTTGACGACTATAAAGGTATGGTTGTCAAATACATTCTCCATGAAAGACTTAGGGGAGGCAACCTATATTCTTGGGATTCACATCTATAGAGATAGAGCGAAAAGAATAATTGGTTTATCCCAAAGTCTATACTTGGAAAAGGTGTTAAAGAGGTTTAACATGCTTGATTCCAAGAGAGGATTGTTACCAGTGAGACATGGTATCCATCTTTCTAAAGAGATGTCTCCAAAGACACCTGAAGAAAGAGATAAGATGGCCAGGATTCCATATGCTTCGGCTATTGGAAGTTTAATGTATGCAATGTTGTGTACTAGGCCGGATATCGCATATGCTGTTAGTTTGACTAGCAGGTATCAATCCAATCTAGGTTTGGAACACTGGATAGCTGTCAAGAATATCCTTAAGTACTTGAGAAGAACTAAGGATTTATTCTTGATTTATGGAGGTGAAACTTGCAATTGGATGGTTATCGATTCGATTTCCAATCGATATCGATGATAGAAAGTCTACCTCTGGATATGTGTTCATTTGTAATGGTGGTGCGATCGGTTGGAAGAGTTCCAAAGCGAGCATTGCAGATTCCACTCTGAAAGTGAGTATATTCTTTGCATCATATCTTGCAAAGGCTGTTTGGATAAAGAAGTTCATGACAGAACTTACAGTAGTTCCTTCCATTGAGTCAGCAGTTCCACTACTGTGACAATAATGGAGCGATCATCTGAGCTAAGGAACTAAGGTCTCACCAAAATCCAAACACATAGAAAGGCACTACCATATTATCGAGATATAGTTGGGCAAGGCAATATAGCCATGCGGAAAAATAACATCATTTGAAAAATCCTGTTTGAACCATTCACTAAGCTTTGTCACAAGTTCGGTTAGATCGACATCTTGAGAAGATGGGTCTAAGGTATTGTAATGAATGGCTCTAGTGCTAGTGGGAGATTGTTAGTAGTATGCCCTAGAGCATATCATTTAGTATGTATCTTGTATATATTTTTATTAATAAAGGCATTTCCACTTTTAGTTTACATAATATATTTATGTGTAATAGAAAAGGTCCATTGATATTTTGTTAGAAATATTATTCTTAAGTTGTTAAGAATATGAGTGACAATATTTCTAGCACAAAGTATCATAAATAGGTTAACAATCGAGGATACTTCATAATAAGGACATGACTTATCCGGAAAGATTGTATTCATGTTTGTTCCCAAGTTATTTATATGAGATATAAATAAGATGGAATGGTGAGTCTCATGCCATATGACAAACATGATAGGCACTTATAAATGATAAGTAGGCTGAACGGTGACACTTATGACAAGCACATGGAGTTTACTCTTGTCAATGTTTTGTCATAAATCATATCGATTGCATATAATCTTTAGACTGAGATAGCACGATTATCTTGTATATAGGTAGTTTGAGTTTGATCTGCTTTCATACTTGTCTGTGTATGGGTATATGGGCATGTGTTGGCTCCTACTAGTTATATATGGAGGTAGGTGTTGATCAAGATGGAATCTGTTCCTCTAAGTAAATAGAGATAAAATCCTATGTTCATTTAATTGTTCTTGATGTTTCAAGTTCCTGGCCAGGACAGATAGATTTATTCGAGAAAGAGTTTCAAGAGAAAATCTTTTAATCAAGAACTGGAATTAAAAGAGAACATAATATTCATAGCAAATGGAGTTTGACATAAACCATGACTCAGGCTTGAGTTGGGATTTTGTAATGAGAGATTCTAGTTCATGGTAACATATGATTATACGTTCATTTAATGTAAACATTATTTCTAATTGGGTGGCCATGGCATGCTATGCTAGGTGTTAACCATGGTCTATGAGGTTCATAAAATGATTTAGAGAAATCATTTATTGTAAGAAAGAGTTCTGATGATATTAAGAGTTGATATCATGTCTCATTCCCAATTAGTGATGAGCCTAGTAAGTCACACACATACACAAGTTATCACCTATTTAAATATGATTTAATTAATTAATTAAAGAGTTTAATTGATTAATTAAATAGGTTTGGTTTGCAATTAAATTGCAAAGTCCCTAGCATGACTGAAACCAAATCTAGATTATTGGATGTATAGTATAAGTTAAATTTATATTTAAAGTGTTTAAATATGAATTTAATTAATGAGAAATTAATTAATAGAGATTAATTAATTAATTTATATTTGATATAAATTAATTAAAAGAAGAAAAATAATTATTTTGGGTTAAGAACTCAAAATGAAGACATAGGGGCATTTTGGTCATTTCATAGATGGTGACACGTGGCACCATGAGATGGTGACACGTGGCACCATGAGATGGTGACACGTGGCACCATGAGATGGTGACACGTGGGATTACACATAAGCTTGCCAAATATTTTTAATCATGTAAGATGATTAAAATCAAGATTAAATATAGGTTTGACACTTGGCACAATGTGATTGAGTCACTTAAACCTAGAGCTAATCAAAGGGTGACATGTGGCAAGGGTTTAATGTGTTAACCTAGCTATTTAAGTGTTGTTATGAAAAGAAAAAGCAACCAGCAGCCACTCCTCTCCTTTGTCACGCCACTTTGAGGGTTTTCATCTATTTTTCTTCATCTCTCATCAATTTAAAGAGATTAGCCATCAATCTCTTGAATTAAGAATGCTAGAAATTGTTTCTAGTGTCCTGTTTACATCTTTAATCTCTTAAAAGGCAGAACTTGATTTTCTAATTAATAGAAAAAGCTTTAGAAGCTATTCAAGGGCTGCCATAGGTGTTCTTGGTGTGGACAGCTAGAGGACAACATCCGGTATCACGAAGATGAATCTCAAAGCGCGAAACTGCGATGCATCAAGAGGTTAGTGTAATCGTTCTTGATTTAATCTAGGGTTCTAAAATTAATCTGATTAATTTTAAAATCTTAAATGGAAAATAAAGATCCAAAAACATATTAAAAGAGTTTTAATATGTTGTTTATCATTGAAATCAAATAGATAAAAATAAATCTTGCATGATGCATGTGACCCTAGGTGAAAATTTTTGAATTCAATGGTATAAACTTGTGTTTTTCACGCTTCCGTTCCTTCAATTACCAGTCCATTCCCAAAATCGCGTCAAACTCGTGGGAAGGCATTTCAATTAGGTCTGCCGAGAATTCGCACCCCTGAATCCTCAACGGGCAACCTTTATACACCTTATTCACTACCACACTGTGGCCCAGTGGATTTGTGATCAGAATGTCTTGATCACTCCCCTCTACTAGAATTTCCCTCTCTTTGGGTAGTTTGATGCAAATGTAGGAATGAGTGGATCCTGGATCCACCAATGCATGCACAGAAGTGTTGTAGAGGGAAAACGTACCCCTGATGACATCTGGGGCATCTTGCTCCTCCTGAGCTCTGATGGCATAGGCCCTGGCAAGTACTCTAGTATCTGGCCTCTCAGCTGACTCAGATGCAGGCCTCAGTGATGGGCCAGCTGCCTCAGGTTTACCAGGTTTCCTACCCCTTTGTGGTACAGGAGCAGGTCTATCAGCTTGTGTTGGTGTAACACCCTCCCTGTAGCAATTCCGTACATTCTACTGTTCCGGTGATCGGTGTCGGTCCGAACAGCTAGAAACGTCTAGAAAAATATTTAAACTAAAGTGAGGAACCATAATTAACTCAAATATTAATAAGAAAAATTTAGAAAAAATTTTAGAAATAAAATACAACCAAGTTAAATGAGCCGGTGCCCAAGCGATGGGTAACCTAGTAGGAAGTTGCGGTTCTCGCAACTAGGAGCCCTAGACTTGGAGGAAAATTCATAAAATAATTTTTGAGACTCCAGAGAAGGGTCATTGAGGTTTCTATGGCATTAGAATGCTAAGAAAATACTTAGAAGAATTTTCAATCAGATCTGAGACAATTTTAGCCCGTTAAGCCAAACGGAGGGCATTTTGGTCATTTCGTCTTCAGAGATGATTTTTGGCCGACTTGTCCAGTTAAGTAAATAATTATTATAATATAAAATGTGAATAAATATTGCTAAAAATTGAATTGAAAATGAGTTGAGAAAAGAAGAAAAGAAAATGAAAGAAAATACTTAATTATGACATCATATGATGTCTTTAAAAAGAGCTCCACCAATCATCTTTTAACAAGCACCTTTAAATCAATTAAAAAGGACAAAAAGGAGTTAAAAATTGAAAAAAATTTTCTGCTCATCTCCTTCAATTTCCGGCAGCCCCTCTTTCCCTCACTATCTCCATTAAAGCTTTCTCTTTTTCTTGCTAAAACCTCACCCTTTACACCATAAAACCTCATCCTCACTTCACTAAAATTTATCCTCACACCCTAAATCATATTTAGACAGCCATTAGAGGGAGAAATCTTGAAGATTGACAAGCTTAAGTGGGAGCTTTAAGAAGGTTAGTGTCCAATATCTTCCTCTCTCTTTAAATTCATGACTAGGAAGTTGATTTAACTTGAAATTTATAAGAAATTCAAATGAAAACCTTTGATGTACTCACTTTATATTTTTGGCAGCCATGGATTTATTAGAGTTTTGATGATTTCTTTGGATTAAATGAGTATATAAGCTGCCCTTGATATGAACTTAACATTTAGCACATTGAATTGTAGGTTAATGGAAGAGTAGAGAAATTGAGAATTTAGGGTTTTAAGCAAATTAGAGTTTAGCTCCTATAATGGTGTAGGAACATTTTAATGTTCAATTAGTGACCATTTGGTTATTGGTAAACAAGAAATGAAGTGTGTTTAGTAATGGGATTTAGGTTTAGTGTGGCTGCCCTAGGTGACCTGCAGAATTGGATATGAGTCCAACAAGTTTGGGCAACCATAACTTGAACTCTAGAGGTTCAATTGGTGCAAGGCAAATTGGACATGAAACTAGACACATAATGGCACAACTTTGGTGAAGAAACTATGCCCATAAAACCAAACCAAGTGGACTAAAAGCTTGCCCCAATCCGGGTGACCTGCAGTCTATTTCTGCAAAATGACCACATGAACAGTGCCATAACTCTGTGTAGAGTGGCTCAATTGACCTGATATTTTACCAGGAACAAGTTGAGATATAGACCAACAACTTTCATGAAGAAGCCTAACCCAAATTATGACCAGAACCTATCCAACAAGTGAGTTGTAATCACTATTCAACACTTTGTAGATATGGTCGATCGGAAAAATTCCAATCCGGCCAGTTGTGGTTTTTGGACCATAACTTGAGCTACAAAACTCCAAATGGAGTGATTCAAAGAAGGAAATTCAACTAGACCACAGACTGGGTGAGACCTCCTACAGCTCTGCATAGTGTCTGTGTCACCTCACCATCTTCAGTGCATTGGTAGGACACTAGGTTTCATTTTGGTATTTTGTAACTAACTTTTATTTTCTCTTGTGTAATTGAGACTTATGTAATGTATTTTGATGTTAATGTAAATAGTGAAAATTGTGTTTATGAATGGAAAATTGAGTATTTATTTATTGCTTGTATATGAATACCATGAGAAATGAATGATTGAGAAATGGAAATGTTGTTGAAAAATATTGAGATTTTGATGATGAAATGGAGTTTGGGATTAGTTGAAAATTTTGGAAGTGTTTTTCACAGGTTTCGAAGAACTGTTTTCTCCACTTTTAGCTGATACTCTGCCGGATTTTTTATAAAATTTTTGGAATCTCAAATAAATTATAATTTCAATAAATGACTTAAATGAATTATATTTCATAAATTTTACTTCATAACTATTAAAAAAAACAAAAAAAAAATAATAAATTAGGAAAAAGAAATGATTGAATTAAAATAGAGTGATCCGATACACTGCGTGGCATATCTTGCTCGGCTACACTATAGACGGGTAAGGGGTGTCACAGTTGGAGCAACTGTAGTAGTCCTTTTCGGACAATTCTTGATCTGATGTTCCGTAGATCCACACTGTAAGCATGCATCGGTCACTCGCCAACATTCCCCCTTATGCCACTTCTGGTAGTACTGACAGGCAGAATATGCTGGGGCTGGTCCCCTGAACACCGTCCCTAGAGAGCTGCCCACTGATGGTGTGGACTGGCCCCTCCTAGGTGTGAACTGTGGTCTGGGCCCTTGAGACTGACCCTAACCCTGTGGTGGTCCTAAACTCTGAGTAGGAGGACCCTTACTCTTCTTACTGGGAGCAGAAAATGTACTAGACTGACCCGGACCCCTCTTTTGCTGTCCTTCCCTTTTATTTTGTTCATTTATTCGGACCCTGTCCACTTTTGATGCAGCATCAACTAGTTTAGCAAAATTTGTGATCTCCAATGCTGTGATCATGACTTTGATATTGTCATTGAGCCCTTCTTCAAACCTTCTGCACCTCTCTGCCTCTGTAGGGACTATCTCCCTCCCATATCTACTCAGTCTGACAAACTCACGCTCATATTCTACCACTGACAATTGCCTCTGCCTCAAACTGATAAATTCTCTTCTTCGCTCTTCTAAATACCCTTTGCTCACATATTTCTTCCTGAACTCTATGAGAAAGAATTCCCAGGTGATCCATTCAAGTTGCACCTCACTGGTTACTGTGTCCCACCACTGATATGCATCATCCTGAAGTAGGGACACAACACCCTCCAGGTTTTGCTCAGGGGTGCAGTTAAGCTGTTTTAGCACTCTGATGGTTCTATCCAACCAGTTTTTTGCTGTCATGGGATCATCCTCCCTCTTCCCAAAGAAGTCCACAGCCCCATGCTTTCGCAGTTTCTCCAGATGAGATTTCTATGGTGCTGGTGGAGGTTGTGGCTATGGTTGTGGTGGTGGAATTGCCCCCATTGTTTGCCGGTAGAATTCAGTCATTTGCTGAAATAGAGCAAACTGGGGTTGGGCAGGTGCCTCAGCTGCTGGTGGAGTAGATTCTACCCTGCCCCCAGATTCAGCCCTAGGTGGAGCACGACTCTCCACCTCTTCATCAACTGCTCTTTGTGAAGCAAGATCCATATCCTATTCAAAATAAGAAAATAAATAGATCTGCATCAGTGTCACCTCAACACTTATAAATGCAATGCAATGGTATGCACTCTATCTAGGCCCAAAAACGCCTAAACCGATGCTCTGATACCACTAAATGTGACACCCATTACCCGTCTACAGTGTAGCCGAGCAAGATATGCCACTCAATGTGCCGGAGCACCAATTTATGTTTCAATTATAATTTATCCCTTTTAATTCATTTATTTTCAATTTTTGATAAATCTGAATTTTTTCGCAAATTTTATAGAAAATCCGGCAGAGTGCCGGCTATAAATTGGAAAAACAGTTTTTCTGAACCTGTTTAAAAACACTTCCAATATAATTTCCAAATCCAAACTCCATTATACACATTCAAGTCAATCTCAAAATCTCAATCTCAAATCACAACACTATTTTTAGAAATTTTTCTTTTCACTTCATTACTGGAAGCATATTCATAAATATTTCTCAACATAATATACAGAAAAATTCAATAATATGAAATTTCATATATTTACATCATCAAATAATTTCAAGAGTTTATAGTTACAATCCCAAAACTAATACAAAATATAAAATACAAAATGCTACCCAAAATCCTAATGTCCTACCATATGCACTGCAGAGGTGAGGTGACTCTGGACTCGGATGCGACTCGAAGGCTCACCGTGTCGATGTCTGCTGGGCTCCCAGCTAGGTCTCAGTACTGCGTGGCAAGCGGCAGCGCTAAGCAATTCTGCTTAGTGGTGACAATATAAAATAAAATAAAATAAAATAAAAAAAAAGTATACAGAATGTATGTTTACATTTTTTAGTAGGCTTAATTTCTGATATTATTTGTAGCATTATTCAATTAAAATTTGGTAAGGTTTATTATCATAGCCCGAGTAACCCATACTAGTTGGTGGATGGATAAGCAGTAACCGCACTTTGGGTACTTAGTACCTCGGACCATCACACCATCGATCACATTGTGTCTCCCGGTGTGTAACAGAACAGCTAATAAGCTGTGATAATTATCCGGGTTAAAACCCAAGTATATCAACTCAAATAACATAGCCAAAGGCTATTATGTCATAGAATGGCATGGGAAGCCATGAAACACAGAATGGCATGAAGTCATATGCAGTACTACTAACAGAACCCTATTGATATGCCAAACTATCCAAACCAATCACATTAGGCCTACTAGGGCATTTAACACTTCTAATTTATGTAATTCTTTGAAATTGAAATTTTATGACTACTATTCATTTCATTAGTCAACTAAAATGTTGACTTTTGCATTGACAATAGGTATATTGGTTTAAATATCATCAACATACCACATTTTGCATTTTAAATCTGTTGGTATTGGTTGCCAATACCATTTCTAAGCTTAATGTTAATTGGACAAAATTTTCAATTTTTAAGCTTTGGGTTTACTGTTCCATTAGTCATTTTTGCAATGGGAATTTGGCAAAATGATCAACATGAAAGTTGTTCCTTATTTTGTCTAGTTGCATTTCCTTTTTTTGATTCACTCCATTTGGAGTTTTGTAACTCAAGTTATGGCCCAAAAACCACAACTGGCCGGATTGAAATTTTTTCATAATTTCTGGACTGACCAAATCTATAGTACTTGGAATAGTGACTATAACTCACTTTTTGAATATGTTCTGGTCATAATTTGGGTTAGGTTTCTTCGTGAAAGTTGTAGATCTATATCTCAACTTGTTTCTGGTAAAATTTCAGATCAATTGGACCTTTCTACGCTGAGTTACGGCCAAATAACTAAACATTGTTTATTTGGTCATTTTGCCCAGGCAGAATGCAGGTCACCCGGATTAGGGCAAACTTTTAGTCAACTTGGTTTGGTTTTCTGGATATGGTTTCTTCACCATAGTTGTGCCATTATGTGTCTAGTTTCATGTCCAATTGTCCTTGCACCAATTGAACCTCTACAATTCAAGTTATTGCCGCCCAAACCTGCTAGACTCATGCCCAGTCCTGCAGGTCACCAAGGGCAGCTATACCAAACTCTAATCCCCCTACACAATTCACTTCATTTTTGGTTTAAACGGAACCAAATGGTCACTAATTGACCATTAAAACCTACTTCCATCATCACATGGTCAAAGTATCATTTTTCACCCTAAACCCTAACTCAAATATCACAAACCATGCATTATCATGGCATTTCATCACTCCACTTACAAGATGCTTATTGTGGGCAGCCATACTACCCTTTTAACTTCATTAAAATCATCATAATCTTGCCTTAACAAAGGCTACTGAAATTTAGGGATTGAAATTATTTTATAATTTTCCCCTCGGGTCTAGGGCTCTTAGTTGCGAGAACTGTAACTTCTCACTCGGTTACCCATCGCTAGGGCACTGGCTCATTTAACTTGGTTGTATTTTATTTTTAAAATTTTTTCTAATTTTTTCTTATTAATATTTGAGTTAATTATGGTTCCTCACTTTAGTTTAAATATTTTTTCGGATGTTCTAGCTGCCCGGAGCAACACTAGTCACCGGAACAGTAGACTATACGGACTAGCTAAAGTGAGGATGTTACACTCACCCAAATTCTGCAATCCTTGTTGTTTAAGTTATCTGAACTTTATCACGCTAGCACTCCAAACCCTATCACACCTCTCTCCCAAAATGCTATAAATACCCCACTAATAAAAAAAAAAAGAAAAAGAAAAAAGCAGGGGAAAAAAAAGGTGGAGGAGAAGACAAAAAAAAAAAAAGAAAAGAAAATTTAAGAGGGGAATAGCCAAAATTCTTTTGGTTCTTCTTTTTTTTTTTCTAGTGATATTTCTTAAAGTTTCTCTATTTTTTATTACAAATAAAATTGGTAAGTAGCACTAAGGTAAGTACCAAAGAGGGCATTTTCATGGAGCTAAACGGGAGTAAGCCAGGGATATCATTGCCATACTAGAAGAGAAGACCCTTTTTTAAGGGTAGCTTGCCCCAATGGCAACTGCATTTACCAACAGGTAAGTAGCCCTAAACTCCTCGAATAACCATTAGCATGAAATTGTAGTAATAATAGAATTTTTATTTGGTAAATTAAAATTAACTTTGTTTTTAATTTAACTGACTTTTGCATGTAATTAATTTAAATAAATACTTTGTAAATTAAAATTAATCTTGTTTGTAAATTAAACTAACATTGGCATGTAAAATAAATTTAATTTAATAATTAGTAATTATAAAATAAATTTGCATGTTAGAAATCTTTATTAGGTTGTGATTGTTTGGGCCTTATGTGATATTAGAATAAATTACACATGTACATAATTAACATAGTTCAATTATCCTTAGGGTAACTTTGTGAAAATTAATTAATTAGGTTAAATAGAAATGTAGGGTTATTTGAAATTGAATTCGTTTGTAAATTAAATTCTCAATAATAAATTAATTTTAGTCATTTGGTAAATGTCATTTAAATAATTAGCAATCCCATAGATAGGAATTACTTGTGCATGAAAATTGTGTGTGAACAACAACCCTTTTGTGAATTACTTGCGTGTGTAGGATTAGAATTACATTTTTTAGGATAAAGTTTAATAAAGAAATAATAAACAAGACTTCTAAAAACATTAGCAGAGGACTGGCACTCGAATCAACGAGGTTAGACCAGGCGTAAGGGGTACCTAACACCTTCCCCTTACGTACCCATTATCCCGAACCTAGACATTGGGCTATGATAATGACAGTTGTAGAAACTCTGTAAGGAGTAAATTACCATCCATGAACCTCGGAAGAAACACTGAATATGTTCCGATTATTACCCTGGTGGCGACTCCTGTCTATCTATGCCTTCGTGGCATAAATCCTTAGTACCGTGGTAGTGTTATGGGAAGACAGTACTTACCAGTGGCTTGATTCTATTATGATTGTATGAAGTGCATGTCAAGGAAATGTTGTCTAAGGAGGTGGTACTTAAGTGAGACCATTGTGACTCCACCATCTTTCTTGGGCATTACCTAGTGCATTTTATATAATTCTAATGGATGATATTTCACCTCATGCCCCCCTCGCCCCCACAGCATGTATTATAAAGGTTGTAATATTTTTTTGGGTTGTAATTTCATTTATTTAGTTCTTGTAAATTTACCTTGGTTTGCCAGGGATTACTATGTAATTGGATTGTAAGAAGATCAAGGAGGTCAAGAGCATTGGTGGGACCAGTGGGAGGAATTCAAGATCAAGTGTTGATTATATACTCCTTCAACAACTCTTGTACTATGAATAAATGAAATGCACATAGGAATGCCCTGATTCAATTCTTGGTGGCTCAGAATTGAATCCCTTAGAAAGTCCATGATCATACCATATTTAATTATTATCCATGAACGCATGAGATGTATGGGAATGTATGCAAGTATATGATATATGCATGCTAATTGGATAATGTGCAAAGTGAGACTTTAATAGTAATTAGGATAACCACAAAATCTTCCAAATAAAAGATTAAGTTGGAAATGTTATAATTAAAGTAACTATAACATGGGCCCTCCATTGAGGCAATCATTTTAAGAAATTTTAAATACTTGTATAAGATGCAATTAATTTAAGAGATTTTCTAAAGAATAATTGTTAAGCATGAGATGTTGTAAATATGTAAATGGTTTGGTGGCCAATATTGGATGTACCTGAGGACATTAAAATTATTTGCATGTTAACTGGCTCAATGGGATCAACATAACTAATGCAAGATAAGTCAATGATGGATGTACCTGAGATTTTGAGCATTAGGGGCTAGGTAAAGGATTGAACCTCACATGAGATGTGATGGGCAAGAAGTTTCTCACTTATAGTTTATTGTAATTCCAATAATGGATGTACCTGAGGATGATCAATAAGATTATAAGAATTCAATCACCCACTAGAAATCCATCCAACTAAGATTTTTGTTTTCTACTTTGGAAGTGTAGGATTCGCTAAGTTAGTGGGAGAACCAATTAGATTAAAAGACCATAATTATTTTGGTTAATTACATGATACATTTACTAATTAATTTGGTTATTTTCTGCAGTTAATTTTTTGATAATAATAAGCACAGAACAACCACAACCATCCAATATTCTTGCAAGCATACTTGATCACAATAGGTTGACAGGACCTAATCTCTCTGATTGGCTAAGAAATTTGAAACTTGTTCTGAACCTTGAACATATAGGATATGTTCTATACTCAAATGTTCCTGGTCCCTTACCTCCAGAGGCCACGCAAGAGGAACATGAAACTTTGGACAAGTGGAAGGAGCATGACATGAGAGCCAAGCGTTACATGCTTGCTTCTATGAGTAATGAGTTATAGAAACAGCATGAGAACATACAAAGTGAGAATGAGATCCTCTTTCACCTACAAGAGTTATATGGTGAGCACAGCAGGAATGCTGGTATGAGATATCTAGATAGCTGTTCCACATGAGGATGTCTGAGGGACAGAATGTTGGGAATTATGTCTTTAAGATGATTCGGCTGATTGAGCAGCTAGAACATCTTGACCTTAACATGGATTTCCAACTGTAAATGGATTTGATCCTTCAGTCCCTTCCTGAGTCTTTTGGGAATTTTGTAACAAACTTCCATATGATTAACCTTGGCTGGTTTACTCAACATGCTGGTTATTTGTAACACCCCTATGTTTGGTAGTGTGTTCTACTGTTCCGGTGACCAATGTCTGTCTGGACAGCTAGGATGCCTAGAACTACACTTAAATATTGATGAGGAGACATAAAATAATGAAATACAAGAAAATAAAATACAAGAAAAACAAAGGAAAAATAATAGCAATGAAATGTAACCAAGTTAAACGAGCCGAGAACCGTAACGATGGGTGACTGCATCGGGAAGTTGCGGCGTGGACCATTGACTAGCCCTGGAAAGTGAGGAACCCTGGAAAAAATTTGTAGGAATTAAATAAATGTCTATTGAATTATAAATATCATTAGAAATATCAAAGAAAAATTAATTAATTAATTAGTACAAAAAAAAATGAAAAATCGAGAAACAGACAAAAATCGGTGTTACCGAAAAATTGGGAATGCAACTCGAACAGAAGCATTGTGGTCATTTAACATCCTGAGTTGTCTTTTGACCTAAATGTCCATTAAAAATAAATGATATTACACTTGGAAAATGTCATGAAAAATTAAATTGTGATATATTATAAGAATAGTGAAAAAATGGGGGATAAAACTAAATTATGAAAGTTCAACATTAAAATTTATTTTTAATCCTATTAGTGCTCTACTAGCACCACTAAAGTGGACCATTAAATATAAAATGGACAGCCACTTCACTCATCTTCTTCAACCTCACTCACCTTACCGAATTGAAAAAGCTCTAAAAACCTCCATGGACGGCCAACCATGGCCAAAGCTTCCTAACCTCCATGCAAGCATGAAGTAAGCCCCTTTTCCACTTGATTTCCTCACTAAAGTTGTTCTACACAACTTGGGCAGTAGATTCGCGGTAAGAAAGTTAAGTTTTGATGAGGTTTTGAAGAATTTCAAAAGTGGTTAGTATTTTTTTTAATTCTTGTTTCATTAAAGTTTGAATGTGTGTTGTGGGTAGTTGACTTGTGTAAGGATTTTTGAAGTTTGATGAATTAGTGGAAATGTACAATTTGGCAGCCATGGAAACTCAATAAGAACAACTTATTCTTGCATGTAAATAGTGGTTTAAATGATGATTTAAATGTTTGATTGTATTGTAGTTGAATTCCATGTGTAAGGTTTGATTTGGAAGTTTGAAAAGTGAAAATGAAAATTGATGGGTATGTGTAAACTTGTGGCAGCCTCATGAAAAAGATTGAAGTGTTTGAGTTCATGAAATATTGTTGAATTATGTTGTCATTGATGGCAGCATGTGTATATGAATAATTGTTTGAATTTGGATATGTGTATAGTGGTTTGAATTTGGACATGTAAATGAGGTATGTCTTGTGGTTAATTGTTATAATTGGACTTGGAAAATTATGTATTATAGTGTGTATGTTGAGAGTGGTTACAAGCTGCCAAAATGACCAAAAATGTGTTGCTAAATGTGTTAATGTTATGGTACAAACCAGAATTGGCATGGAAGAGTGAACTTGGTAAGCATAAGATGTGTAATTGATAAAGGATGAACAAATTGTAATAGGGCAGTGTATGTTTTGGCTTAGAACCTTAAGTGTGTGCTTCCAATTGGTATGAGACCAATTGGAGGTGAAACTAGGCACAAAATGTGCCAACTTTTATGAAGGAAGCTTACCAAAATTCTGCTTAGAAGGTGACTTGAAAAAAGACCAAATCCGTATTAGTGACTTGAAAGCCTGAAAATTGACCATTTGGGCAACAATTAGTGTTTTGGCTATAATTCACTCAAAACAGGTCCAATTGACCTGAAAGTTTTACCATGAATAGTTGAGACATATATCTACAGTTCTTATGAAGACACCAAAGCCCAGAAATGGCCAGAATCAAGCCAAATAGCTTGCATAAGTTCAGATCCAAAAACTGGCCGAACCAAAAGTGACCTAAAAATGACCTAAACTTACCATTTTGATGCATTCTGTCTAGCATTGGTAAATTAACCATAACTTGGTCTACACGATTCAGAATGATCTAAAATTTTGCCCCGCGTGCAATAAGACATAGACCTACAAGTTTGTAGTTTGGACCGAAACCCGAAAATCGAGGAAACTAGGTCGTCCGGCTAGGTCAAATTAGTATACCAAAATCTGGCAAATTGCAATAAAATGCAATATACATGAAAATGAATTTGGTAACATGTACCAATACTAAAAGGCTATAAAATGTGACATATTGGTAACATTAAAACCTAATTCACCTAGAATGCATCGAGGGTCAACATCTTAGGTTGACTAAGGAAACAATAGAATTCAATAAGTTAATTATTAAGCTTTATTCTAAGAGACAGTTTAAATGAGTACTGAAACACTTAAAATTGTGTGTTTTAGTTAGCAAAGACTCAGGGAAGGAGAAGGAAACACTGAGTCAAGGCCAAGAGACAGTTATCAGAGATTTGTGTACAACAGTTACTTCTTTTGAATTTTCAATTGAAATGAATTATGGCAAATTGTCTATTATTATTTAAATTGTGAAAAATTGTTTGAATGATATTTGATGAATACTTATTGATTGAAAAACATTGTAAATGGTTTGAAACCACAGCTATCATGTATATTGATTGAATTCCTCGCTAGCTTCTCTAGTGGGATGAATTGACTTTGAATTCCCTCTCTGGCTGAAGTGTTGAGGTGTGTGCCTGTTGTGGACGAATAGAATGAGTACTCATATTATTGCTAGCTAGCTATGTTATTCCTCACTAGCCATCTGCTTTTGGGATGAATTGAATTCCTCACTAGCCATCGGCTTTTGGGATAAATTGAACTTTGGCAACATGATTAAGTTGTGTGTGTATGATTTATTGATATTTATTGTAATATTGTGGAATGGAGTTTAAATTCTCTATGACATTTACTGTCTTTGAATTTAATTATGGCTTTAAGTATCCACTATTTATATGACTTATGATTTGTGATTTAAAGTTACATTGTGTTAATGCTGTGCACTATTGAGACATTGGCTCGTGACTTTTCATTCTTGTCGCGGTGGACAGATCGACAGTGAACAGACTAGGCTGCTAGTGCTTCATTGAGAGTTCATCAGGTATATTGAGTATACCATATTTTGCATTTTGTATTGTAATATATGTTCACAGTATATATATAGTGTTCTTGGCTTTGAGTGGTTGTAAATTAAAATTGGACATTAAAGTTGTAAACTAAATTTGTAAATTATTTTGGTTTCTAAATATTGTGATATATTCTTTTGTCTCAGCTTTTGAAAACACTGAAAAATTATTATGCATTTGACTTGACAATATTGAGAAACTTATTGTGTTGATTAAATGTTGGAGTTTAGGGATTGAACAAAATAATTGAAGTGCTTTTTTACAGGTTTTTGAAGAACTGTTTTATTCGAAATACAAGTAGCACTTTGCCAAAATTCTTGCATAAATTATTAATACTTCAAATGTGTTATCTGGTTTCACTTCAGTTAAAAAAATTTTTTTTAACACCTGTAAATAGTGCTCACCACTATAAAAAGAAGTAAGAAAAGTTTTAAAATCTCTTGTAGTGTATTTAGTGGGTTATCAGTAGAGGAAGTTGGTAATTCAGTAGGTATACTACGGGATCATGTTATACCTTACGGAAGGGTAGGGTGTCACATGTTTTAGTGGTATCAGAGCCTAGTTTTTAAATTCTGTTTTCATCTATAATTTGAATATTCTTTCTTCATAGTATAACTGCTCAATGTCATGGTTTGATACATACAATACATTACATTATAAATATGCACTAACGGTAGGAAATCTCCTTATGTTATTTGTTTAGGAGGTGTAACATCCTCTAATTGACTATGGAAGAACGGGGTCGTTCAGTCAATCAATCAATAGAGGCTGAGGTACAAGGGGATGGCCCAGCCCCTCAGAGAGTCGAAAGCTCGACTTTACCAGTCCCACCTGTACAAATTACTGCACAAATGGCCCAGCAAATGGCCACTTTCTTTCAACATATGGCTGATAATCTGTCAGGCCAAGCCCAAGTACAAACCCAACCCCCATAAGGGCAGTGTGAAATAGAGAAGAGAGAGAAACCTATGGGTTAGAGCTCGAGCAGTAATTTGGGAAAGAGAAAACAATTTGAGGAGCCCCGAGCTCACGGATATAACAGAGGTGGATCATTAGGGCAGAGACCACCAAGGTCCAGTCATCAAACAACTAGAATTTCCTACCCTCCCCACCAATGTGAACTTGTAGAAGAATTCATGGTGGGGTGTGTAACACCCTCCCGGTAACTACTCCGTACATCCTGCTGTTCCGGTGACCAGTGTCGGTCCGGACAGCTAGAATGTCCGGAAAAATATTTAAACTAAAGTGAGGGACCATAATTAACTCAAATATTAATAAGAAAAATTTGGTAAAAATTTTAGAAATAAAATACAACCAAGTTAAGCAGGCGGTGCCCTAGCGATGGGTAACCAGAGGGAAGTTGCGGTTCTCGCAATGAGGAGCCCTAGACCCGGGGAAAAATTCATAAAATAATTTTTGGGACTCCAGAGAAGGGTCATTGAGGTTCCTATGGCATTAGAATGCCAAGAAAATACCTAGAAAAATTTTTCAATCAGTGAGACAATTTTGACCGTTAAGCCAAACGGAGGGCATTTTGGTCATTTCGCCCTCAGAGGTGATTTTTGGCCGACTTGTCCAGTTGAGTAAATAATTAATATGACATAAAATATGAATAAACATTACTAGAAATTAAATTGGAAATGAGTAGTGGAGGAAAGAAAAGAAAAATATAATATATGCAATTTATGACATCATTGTGATGTCATTTAAATTTTTACACCAATCACAATTAAGCAACCATTTGACCAACTAATAAAAGAGACTAAATGAAGACCAAAATAATCAAAAATACAGCAGCCATCTCTCTCCCCAAAAGCCAGCCGAAACCCATTCCCATAGCCACCCTCCATTAAAGCTTTTTCAGGCTTTAGATTTCCATCATTTCCACCATATTTCCCTACCCTTTAAGTACACAAATTAATTATTTCACCTTGAGAAGAAGATTGATAGTAAGAAGAAGAGAAGAAAGTGAAGAATTTGAGCTTTTGAAAAGCTCTTAAGTGAGGTTAGTGCACCTATCTACTTAAAACCTTTATTTTCCATGTTAGTAGCTTGAATTAAGTAAGAATTTGTAACTAAAATAAACAAAAATTATGTGTATACATACTATGGATTTCGGCAGCCCTATGGAAGGAATGGGTTTGATAGTTTTGATGGACTTAAAGTGGACTAGAGATCATGTTTGAAGTACATAATTATGTGGATAATGACTTAGCTAGTTAACTAGGGTAACTAGTGTGAAATGGAAATGGAAATTAGGGTTTTGAGAAGTCAAAATTTGACTTGGCTTAGGAAATTGTTAGAGAACATTTTAATGGGAAATTAGTGACCATTTTAGGTAAGTTGACCACAATTTTGACTGAAATATAGCATGGCAAAGTTAATGTGTAGGCTGCCTAAGGGCAATGAGTGGTGAGATTTCAGTCCACTTGGACTGCCATATCTTTGGCTGTGTTGGTCCAATTGGTGTTTGGCCAATTGGACATGAAACTAGGCTTATAATGGTACATTTTTTCTGAAGAAAGCATGCCCAAAAGACCAAAGCAAGAGGACCAAAAGTTGGCCCCAATCCGGATACCCTGCAACAGCACCTGCAGAAATGACCAAATGAACAGTAACTGTTCATTTGGCCATAACTCACTGTATATATGGTCAATTGACCTGAAAGTTTTACAGCAACAAGTTAAGACATAGACAAACAACTTTCATGAAGAAACCTGCCCCAAATTATGACCAGAACCTAACCCAAATGGCAGTCACAATCACTGTTCATGGTACTATAGATTTGGTAACTCTGCAGTTTTGGCAATCCGGCCAGCTGTAGTTTTTGGACCATATCTGAAGCTACAAAACTCCAAATGGAGTGATTCAAAAAAGAAAATTCAACTAGACAAAATAAGGAACAACTTTCATGTTTACTATTTCTTCAAATTCCCACAGTAACAGTGCTTAATGGAACAGTAAACTTAGGCTTCAAAAACTGAAATTTCTGCCCTCTTGGTTTTAAGTTAGAAATGGTAATGGTGACCAATTCCAACAAGTTTTAAATGCAAAATGTGGTATGTTGGGAGTGCCAAAACCAACGTACCTAATTTCTACCTAAAAGTCAACGTTTTAGTTGACCAAAGAGGTGAATAGTGACACAGAAACATGAAATTCAAAGATTGAAGAACTTTAAAGTATCAAATGCCCTAGTATACCTAACAAGATTGGTTTGGATAGTTTGGCATGCCAATAGGGTTCAGTTAGCAGTACTGCACATGGCAATATGTCATTTTGTGATTTTATGGCTTTTAGCCATTCTGACCTTACATTGAGATTTGGCCTTGTGCCTGAGATTATTCTGACTTGGTAGGCATTGCCTGCCAGGAGATGCAAATGTGACCGATGGTGTGAAGGCCCGAGGTACTAGATACCCAGTGCCAGTTTACCCGTTATCTAGTCCAGTCGTTTAGTGTAGGTTACTTGGGTAACCAAATGAATAAAAGTGGACAAAGTAAATGATATATAAATACCAGACAAATAAAACATATACATTTGTTACATATTTATTTCTTGCTATTTCTTTTATTTTATTATTGCACCACTAAGCATTATTTCTTAGCGCGTTGCTTTTGCCACAGGTAGGTTCGGGAGATACAGATCGTGAGCTCAGTAGACCACAGACTGGGTGAGTTCATCCTGCAGTTCTGCGCAGTGTCCGTGTCACCTTAACTTCTGCAGTGCATTGGTAGGACATTAGGCGTCATTTTGGCATTCTGTAATTAATTTTGCTTTTCTCATATGTAATTAAACTTGTGTAATGTATATTGATGTTCATGTAAATTATGAAAATTGTATTTGTGAATGGAAAAGTAAATATCTATTTGTGATTTATACTTGATTATCACATGTTATGGATGATTGAGAACTGAAATTGAGAAATGTTGTTGAGATATTGATATTGAGACTTTGTTGATGAATTGAAGTTGGGATTGTTTGGAAATTATTTGGAAGTGTTTTTAACAGGTTCCAAAAAACTGTTTTCTCCATTTTTAGACGGTATTCTGCCGGATTTTCTATAAAATTTCCGGAACCTCAAATAAATTATAATTTCAATAAATGAACTATATTTCACAAACTATATTCAAAACTTTGACAAAAAGATTAATTAAGGTAAAATAGAGTGTGCCGGTACACCGTGTGACATAGCTTACTCAGATATACTGTAGCCGGGTAAGGGGTGTCATATTTAGTGGTATCGGAGCACGGTTTAGGCGTTTCTGGGCCTAGATTGAGTCCATGCCATGCATTGCATTTGTAAGAGTCGAGGTGACACTAATGCAAATCTGTTTATCTTTCTTATTTTGAATAGGATATGGACCCTACATCACAGAGAGCAGTCGAGGAGGAAGTGGAGAGTCATGCTCCACTGCGGTGGTGAGGCCAGGGGCATGGGAGAACACTGCTCCGACTCAAGTAGAGCACCTGCTCGGCCTCCACGAGCCATGTTCGACAAATGGCCGATTTCTTTAGACAAATGGCCGAGTAATGCCAGCACCACCACCACCACGGCTCCATGAAATCACACTGGAAAGGCTAAGAAAGTTTGGAGCGGTGGACTTTTGGTAAGAGAGAAGATGACTCTATTGCGGTAGAAATTGGTTGAGCAGAGCAGGCGAGTTCTAAAAAAACTCCACTGCACCCCAGAGCAAAACCTAGAGGCTTCCATATCTTTGTTGCAAGATGATGCCTACGAATGGTGGGACACGGTATCCAGTGAAGTGCAGCCAAAAGCTATAACTTGGGACTTCTTTCTCTCAGAATTTAAGAAGAAATATGTAGTCTTGTATACGGAAGAGAGAAGAAGAGAGTTTATTAACTTGAGGCGACATGTTTGTCGGTGGCGAGTATGAAAAGGAATTTGTCCGATTAAGCCGCTATGGAAGAGAGATAGTCCTAATGAAGTGAAAGGTGCAAGAGATTCAAGAGGACTAAATGACAACATAAAGATTCAGCTCATTGCCTTGGGAATCATAGAATTTAACAAGTTAGTGGAAGCTGCAATAAGGGTTGAAAAAGTAAGAATAAGTGAAGCGGACCGGAAGGGAGAGCGAGAAGAGGGGGCCGGTCAGTCTAGCTCATCTCCTGCACTGGAAGAAGTTGAGAGGTCCACACACGAGTTGAGTCGACCACAAGGTCGAGTCGGTCTCGGGGCCTAAACCATAGTTCACCCCTAGGAGAGATCAGTCCACACCATCAGTGGGCAGCTCTCGAGGATGGGGTTCGAGGACCAGCCCGGCATCTTACGCATGTCGACCTTTGCTGAAAATGGCATAAGGGGAGTGTTGGAGAGTGGCGGTGCTGCTTAAGATGTGGAGTCGTGAGCATCGGTGAGGAAGCGCCCGCGTAGAACTACTACATTTGCTCCAACACAAGCGACGGACACATTCTGCACCACGAGAGGTAGAAAATCGCAAGTCGAGTGTAGGACCATCACGAGGCACGCATCGAGCGAGAGAGGCACGACGACAAACCACTGCAAGAGCTTATGCTATTAGAGCTCGGGAGGAGCAAGATGCCGGGCGTCATCGAGTGCGTTCTCCCTCAACACTACACCTGTGCATGCATTGGTGGATCCAGGATCCACTCATTCCTACATTTGCATCAACCTACCCGTAGAAAGGGGGATACTAGTAGGGGAGAGTGACCAAGACATTCTGGTCACAAATCCATTGGGCCACAGTGTAGTGGTGAACAAAGTATACAAGGGTTGCCCGTTAAAGATTCAAGGGTATGAATTCTTGGCAGACCTGATTGAGTTGCCTTTCCACGAGTTTGACATGATTTTGGGAATGGACTGGTTGTCACGTCATCAGGCAATAGTTGATTGCAAATTGAAGAGAATTTCTCTGAAATCTTCAGAGGGTAATGAGATCACTGTTGTGGGTGAAAGGACAGATTTCTTGTCCAATATCATCTCAGCCACAGTCGCAAGAAGAATGATGAGAAAAGGCTATGAAGCCTACTAGCACATGTGGTGGATACTAGGCAGGCTAAGCCAAACCTGAGTGATATACCCACAGTAAGAGACTTCCAGGTATTTCTGAAGAATTGCACGTTTGCCACGAGAAAGGAAGTCGAATTTGCTATTGAGACACTTGCCAGTACAACACCCATTTCCATTGCTCCTTATAGGATAGCACCCAGAATTGAGGAGTTAAAAACTCGATTGCAAGAGTTCTTTGGATAAGGGTTTATACGCCTTGATGTTTCACCATGGGGAGCTCAGTCTGTTTGTGAAAAAGAAGGATGGGACTTTGAGGCTTTGTATTGATTACTGGCAATTGAATAAAGTAGTATGAAGAACAAATATCCGTTGCCTAGAATTGATGATCTGTTTGATCAGTTGAAGGGAGCAGGAGTATTTTCTAAGATTGATCTCATATCAGGGTATCATCAGTTGTGGGTGAAGGATCTAGATGTGCCTAAGACTGCATTCAGGACCCGGTATGAGCATTATGAGTTTCTGGTGATGCCCTTGGGCCTAACAAATGCACCAGCAGCATTCATGGACCTTATGAACCGTATCTTCCATCCATACCTAGATCGGTTCGTAGTGGTCTTTATTGATGATATTTTGGTGTATTCCAAGACCAGGGAAGAACATGATGAGCATTTGAGGATTGTTACGCAAACCACGAGAGAAAACAAGTGTATGCTAAGTTGTCCAAGTGTGACTTCTGGTTAAATGAGATTGCATTCCTTGGACACATAGTGTCAGCCGATGGGATTAGGGTGGATCCCAAGAAAATAGAAGCAGTAATGGAATGGAAGCCTCCCAGGAATATAACCGAGGTCAGAAGCTTCTTGGGGCTAGCTGGGTATTACAGAAGATTTGTGAAGGGATTTTCCTTAATAACTGCTCCAATGACCAAGTTGTTACACAAAAATGTCAGATTTGACTGGAATGACAAGTGTCGAACCAGTTTTGAGAAGTTGAAGGCTATGTTGTGAGAGGCAGTGTGCTCACGGTGTTAGAAAGGACTTCGTGGTCTCTGGTGATGCCTCTCATAATGGGTTAGGGTGTGTATTGATGCAAGAGGAAGGTGGTCGCATGCTTCCGAGGCGGCTAAGGCCACATGAGCAGAATTACCCTACCCATGATCTAGAGCTTGCAGCAATTATCTTCGCCTTTGAAGATATGGAGGCATTACTTGTATGGTGAAAAGTGCTACATTTACGGACCACAAAAGCCTAAAATATTTGCCAACTCGGAGGAGCTCAACCTTAGGCAGGCGATGGATTGAGTTCTGAAGGATTATGATTGTGTGATTGACTACCATCACAGGAAGTCAAATGTATTCTTGATGCTTTGAAGCGAGAAAGTCTATCACGACTTTGAGATCATTGAATGCCCGTCTATCTTTGATTCGGATGGAGCTATTTTGGTGAGTTGCAAGTGAGGTCAAACCTACTACAATGATTTTAGATGGGCAAAAGTAGATGAAAAGTTCTGGCTATTATGAGCAAAATCCCGGAGGAAAAGCAAGCGACCATGAGGTGAAAGCGGATGGGTATACGTATTACAAAGGAAGGCGTGTGTACGGATAATGGGGAATTGAAGGCGATATTCTAAAAGAGGCACACACGGTGTATATGCTATGCACCTGGGAAGTACAAAGATGTATCATGATACGAAGCTTGATATTGGTGGCACAGTATGAAGAAGGACATAGTGACTATGTGACTAAATGCTTGACATGTCGAAGTCAAGGCATAACATCAAGTTCCATCGATTGCTACGACCTATCGCATACACGAATGGAAATGGGATCGCGTCACCATCGATTTTGTAAGTGGTCTACCTTTCACCCAGAAGAAGCATGATGCAGTATGGGTGATAGTGGATAGATTGACAAAGTCAGCACACTTTCTGCGATTATGTTGACTACTCACCGGAGAAGTTAGCGGTGTATATCGATGAGATAGTTAGATCGCATGGAATTCCACTTTCCATCATATCGATCGGGACCCAAGGTTTACATCGAGATTTTGGAAGAAGTTGCATGAATCCTTGGGTACACAACTCCACTTTAGCACAGCCTTCCATCCTCAGATGGATGGGCAATCTGAAAGAGTAATCCAGGTAAACAATTGAAACAAATTAAACAAATACACATATTGAATTGAAATGATAATAATAACATGAAATATATGTCAGGTCCTTGAGGATATGCTGAGGAGTTGTGTCATTGAGTTTGAGGGAAGTTGGGATAGATACCTACCACTCTCAGAATTTGCATACAACAATAGCTACCAATCTAGTATCCAAATGGCCCCATATGAAGCACTGTATGGGATGTAGAACTCGGTGTCTTTGGGTGAATTGAGCGAACAAATTGGTAGGGCGGACACAGTGAAAGCAGATCGAGGAGCAAGTAAAACTAATCAAAGCCAATCGAAGGTTGCCTCAGACATGAGAAATCTTATGCCAACCTGAAGAGAAAAGAAATCGAATATGCGGTTGGCGACAAAGTGTTCCTCAAGGTGTCACCGTGGAAGAAGATATTGAGGTTTGGATGGAAAGATAAGTTAAGCCCTAGGTTCATTGGCCCATATGAAGTCATTGAACGTGTGGGACCAGTAGCCTATAGGCTAGCTTTACCACCAGAGCTGGACGAGATCCACAATGTGTTCCACGTGTCCATGCTCAGAAGATACCGCTCAGATCCTTCACATGTCATCTCTAGGGAAGAAATTTAAATACAACCGGATTTGACATATGAAGAAGAACCTCTACGGATCCTAGCTCGGGAAGTGAAAGAGTTGAGGAACAAGCAGATTCCACTGGTGAAAGTGCTATGGAGGCACCACAACACCGAAGAGGCAACTTGGGAAAGTGAAGAGACGATGAGGCAACAGTTCCCTCAACTGTTTGCATCAGGTAAATTTCGAGGACGAAATTTAAATTAGAGGGAAAGAGTTGTAACACCCTCCCGGTAACTACTCCGTACATCTTCTTTATTCGGTGACGATTATCGATGGGACAGACTAGAATGTCGGAAAAATATTTAAACTAAAGTGAGGACCATAATTAACTCAAATATTAATAAGAAAAATTTGGTAAAAATTTTAGAAATAAAATACAACCAAGTTAAGCAGTAGGTGCCCTAGCGATGGGTAACGGAGGAAGTTGCGGTTCGCATAGCGAGGAGCCCTAAACCCGGGAAAAATTCATAAAATAATTTTTGGGACTCAGAGAAGGGTCATTGAGGTTCCTATGGCATTAGAATGCCAAGAAAATACCTAGAAAAATTTTTCAATCGGTACAGACAATTTTGACCCGTTAAGCCAAACGGAGGGCATTTTGGTCATTTCGCCTTCAGTGGTGATATTTGACCGACTTGTCCAGTTGAGTAAATAATTAATATGACATAAAATATGAATAAACATTACTAGAAATTAAATTGGAAATGAGTAGTGGACGAAAGAAAAGAAAAATACAATATATGCAATTTATGACATCATTGTGATGTCATTTAAAATTTTCCACCAATCACAATTAAGCAACCATTTGACCAACTAATAAAAGAGACTAAATGAAGACCAAAATAACCAAAAATACAGCAACCATCTCTCTCCCCAAAAGCCAGCCGAAACCCATTCCCATAGCCACCCTCCATTAAAGCTTTTTCAAGCTTTAGATTTCCATCATTTCCACCATATTTCCCTACCCTCTAAGTACAAAAATTAATTATTCCACCTTGAGAAGAAGATTGATAGTAAGAAGAAGAGAAGAAAGTGAAGAATTTGAGCTTTTGAAAAGCTCTTAAGTGAGGTTAGTGCACCTATCTACTTAAAACCTTTATTTTCCATGTTAGTAGCTTGAATTAAGTAAGAATTTGTAACTAAAATAAACAAAAATTATGTGTATACATACTATGGATTTCGGTAGCCCTATGGAAGGAATGGGTTTGATAGTTTTGATGGACTTAAAGTGGACTAGAGATCATGTTTGAAGTACATAATTATGTGGATAATGACTTAGCTAGTTAACTAGGGTAACTAGTGTGAAATGGAAATGGAAATTAGGGTTTTGAGAAGTGAAAATTTGACTTGGCTTAGGAATTGTTAGAGAACATTTTAATGGGCAATTAGTGACCATTTTAGGTAAGTTGACCACAATTTGGACTGAAATATAGCATGGCAAAGTGAATGTGTAGGCTGCCTAAGGACAGCGTGAGTGGTGAGATTTCAGTCCACTTGGACTGCCATATCGTTGGCTGTGTTGGTCCAATTGGTGTTTGGCCAATTGGACATGAAACTAGGCTTATAATGGCAGATTTTTGCTGAAGAAACCATGCCCAAAAGACCAAAGCAAGAGGACCAAAAGTTGGCCCCAATCCGGATACCCTGCAACAGCACCTGCAGAAATGACAAAATGAACAGTAACTGTTCATTTGGCAATAACTCACTGTAGATATGGTCAATTGACCTGAAATTTTTACAGAAACAAGTTAAGACATAGACAAACAACTTTCATGAAGAAACCTACCCCAAATTATGACTAGAACCTAACCCAAATGGCAGTCACAGTCACTGTTCATGGTACTGTAGATTTGGTAACTCTACAGTTTTGGCAATCAGGCCAGCTGTGGTTTTTGGATCATATCTGAATGTACAAAACTCCAAATGGAGTGATTCAAAAAAGGAAATTCAACTAGACAAAATAAGGAACAACTTTCATGTTTGCCATTTCTTCAAATTCCCACAGTAACAGTGCTTAATAGAATAGTAAACTTAGGCTTCAAAAACTGAAATTTATGCCCTCTTGGTTTTAAGTTAGAAATGGTAATGGTGACCAATTCCAACAAGTTTTAAATGAAAAATGTGGTATGTTGGGAGTGTCAAAACCAATGTACCTAATTTCTACCTAAAAGTCAATGTTTTAGTTGACCAAAGAGGTGAATAGTGACACAGAAACATGAAATTCAAAGATTGAAGAACTTTAAAGTATCAAATGCCCTAGTATACCTAACAAGATTGGTTTGGATAGTTTGGCAAGCCAATAGGGTTCAGTTAACAGTACTGCACATGGCAATATGTCATTCTGTGATTTTATGGCTTTTAGCCATTTTGACCTTGCATTGAGATTTGGCCTTGTGCCTGAGATTATTCTGGCGTGGTAGCCGCTCTGTTACATTGCCAGAGATGCATATGTGACCGATGGTGTGACGGCGAGGTACTAGATACCCGGTGCGGTTTACCGTTATCGATCCGATCGTCTAGTGTAGGTTACTTGGGGCAACCAAATGAATAAAAGTGGACAAAGTAAATGATATATAAATACCAGACAAATAAAACATATACATTCGTTACATATTTATTTCTTGCTATTTCTTTTATTTTATTATTGCACCACTAAGCATTATTGCTTAGCGCGTTGCTTTTGCCACGCATAGGTTCTGGATATACATATCATGAGCCCAGTAGACCGCAGTGGTGAGTCCATCTGCGATTCACGCGATGTCCGTGTCACCTCAACTTCTGCAGTGCATTGGCAGGACACTAGGCGTCATTTTGGCATTCTCTAATTAATTTTGCTTTTCTCATATGTAATTAAACTTGTGTAATGTATATTGATGTTCATGTAAATTATGAAAATTGTATTTGTGAATGGAAAAGTAAATATCTATTTGTGATTTATACTTGATTATCACATGTGATGGATGATTGAGAACTGAAATTGAGAAATGTTGTTGAGATCTTGATATTGAGACTTTGTTGATGAATTGAAGTTGGGATTGTTTGGAAATTATTTGGAAGTGTTTTTAACAGGTTCCGAAGAACTGTTTTCTCCATTTTTAGCCGGTATTCTGCCGGATTTTCTATAAAATTTCTGGAACCTCAAATAAATTATAATTTCAATAAATGAACTATATTTCACAAACTATATTCAAAACTTTGACAAAAAAATTAATTAAGGTAAAATAGAGTGTGCCGGTACACCGTGTGACATAGCTTACTCGGATACACTGTAGCCGGGTAAGGGGTGTCACAGGGTGTGCTATAAGGCCATAGGAGCCCGTTATAACTGTGGAGGCATAGGGCACTTTGCCAAAGACTGCACCAGTACTCGTAGAGTTGGACCACCTCCTACTAGTGCTGAAGGGTCAGTTCAAAATCCTGCCACCAGAGGTTCACAACCACCTAGCAAAGGTAGAGGCAGGGGTAGAGGTACTCCAATAGGCAGCCAAGGCACTGTGAATCAATCAGAGCAAGGTAATGCTCCAATCATAGTCTACACAATGAGACAAAAAGAAGAGGCCGAGACGTCTGATGTTGTGGCTGGTACCTTCTCAACTTTTAATCAAGATGTGTTTGTGTTATTTGATCCGGGTTCTACTCATTTTTATGTGAATGCTAGCATTATTGATTGCATTGCTGTTCCATGTACAAAAATGGACTTTGAGGTGCTAGTAAAAAGTCCGCTAAGACAAGAGGTCAGGGTTAATAGAATGTATAGGGATTGTCCTTTGGTGATCCAAGGACATACTTTTATGTCTGATTTCATTGAAATTCCCTTCAGAGATTATAATATCATCTTGGGCATGGATTGGTTAGCCAGGCATCACGCCATGATTGACTGTAGGCTGAAGACAGTCACTTTTGTTCTCCCTCAATACAGTGATGTGGTAATACATGGGGAGAGGCAACTATTGCCATCAAACATCATTTCGACTGCACTAGCCAAAAAAATGATCAAAATGGGGTGTGAAGCATACTTTGCGCATGTGGTAGACACCCAAGTGGGGAGTCCAGTATTGAGGGACATTCCTACAGTATATGACTTTCCAAATGTGTTTCCTAATGAATTGCCAGGATTAGCTCTGGAAAGAGAAGTGCAGTTTAAGATTAATGTTATGCCTGGTGTGGATCCAATCTCCATAACACCATACAGAATGGCACCCGCAGAGTTGAAGGAGTTGAAGGTACAGTTGCAAGAACTACTTAAAAAGGGTTTCATCCGCCCTAGTGTGTCACCTTGGGGAGCACCAGTATTGTTTGTTAAGAAGAAAGATGGCACTCTTCGTTTATGTATTGACTACCGGCAATTGAATAAGGTGACAATAAAGAACAGATATCCATTGCCTCGCATTGATGATCTGTTTGATCAGTTGAAGGGTGCAGCTGTATTCTCCAAAATTGATTTGCGATCTGGTTATTATCAGTTAAAAGTGCAAGAGCAGAGTATTCCAAAAACTGCTTTTAGAACTCGATATAGGCACTATGAGTTTCTAGTAATGCCATTCGGGTTAACTAATGCTCCAGCTACTTTTATGGATCTGATGAACACTATCTTCAGACCATATCTCGACCAGTTTGTGGTGGTGTTTATTGATGACATTTTGATATATTCAAGGAATGCAGAGGAGCATGACAAACATCTGCGGATAGTATTGCAGACTTTAAGGGAGAAACAGCTATACGCAACATTATCGAAATGTGAATTTTGGCTAAAAGAAATCTCCTTCTTGAGACATGTTGTGTCAGCTGAAGGGATCAAGGTAGATTCCAGCAAGGTAGAAGCTATCCTTAATTGGAAGTCGCCAGAATATCACGTAAATTCGCAGATTTTAGGTTTAGCTAGAAATTATCACGATTTGTGAAAGGGTTTTCTATGTTAGCTTCTCCACTGACCAAGCTGCTTCGAAAAGATGTAAAATTTCAGTGAACGAATAAATGCCAGCAGAGTTTTGATGAGTTGAAGAGGTGTTTGACTGAAGCTCTAGTCCTTACTTTACCTACCCTGGGTAAAGAATACACAGTTTATAGTGATGCTTCTCACAATGGGTTAGGCTGTGTACTGATGCAAGATCTGAATGTCATTGCTTATGCATCATGCAAGTTAAAACCGCATGAGAGGAACTACCCAACACATGATTTGGAGCTAGCAACTATTGTTTTTGCTCAGAAGATCTAGAGACACTATTTATATGGGAGAAATGCTACATTTACACAGATCATTATGAAGGAAGCACATGAGTCTCCTTTTGCTATGCATCCTGGTGGAACTAAAATGTACAGATGGCTAAAAGAGCATTACTGGTGGATGGGTATGAAGAGGGATATAGCTGAATTTGTTTCCAAATGCCTAACTTGTTAGCAAGTAAAGGCAGAACATCATGTTCCAGCTGGTTTGTTACATCCATTGCCAGTACTTGAGTGGAAATGGGAACGGCTAACTATGGATTTTGTGATGGGACTTCTAAGGACACAGAATAGTCATGATGTAGTATGTGTTATAGTTGATAGATTGACCAAGTCTACTCACTTTTTGCCAGTCCGAATGGACTATAGTTTGGAGAGATTGGCCAGATTGTACATAAATGAGATTGTAAGACTGCATGGAGTGCCAGTATCGATTGTGTCTAATAGAGATCCTAGGTTCACTTCTAGATTCTAGGGTAGTCTACAGTGAGCCCTAGGAACTAGATTGAACTTCAGCACACCATTCCACCCACAGACAGATGGCCAGTCTGAAAGGGGTAATTCAGATATTGGAGGATATGCTACGGGCTTGTGTGATTGAGTTTGAAGGTAGTTGGGATACACACTTGCCTTTGATTGAGTATGTTTATAACAACAGCTACCAATCAAGCATTGAGATGCCTCCATATGAAGCTTTGTATGGCAGGAAGTGCAGAACTCCCCTATGTTGGGATGAAGTAGGTGAAAGGAAGATGATTGGGCCAGAAATTGTTTAGCAGACAGAGGAAAAGATCAGATTGATCAGAGATAGACTTAAGGCTGCATCAGACCGTTAGAAATCCTATGTTGATCTGAAGAGAAGAGATATTGAATATGCAGTGGGTGATAAGGTATTCTTCAAAGTTTCTTATTGGAAGAGGATTATGAGATTTGGCAGAAAGGGAAAACTGAGTCCTCGTTTCATCGGACCATATGAGGTTCTGGAAAGAGTAGGTCCTTTGGCATATCGGCTAGCATTACCTCCAGAGCTACAAAGGATACACAGAGTCTTCCATGTGTCTATATTAAGGAGGTATAGATCTGACCCATCTCATGTTCTATCAGTTGAAGAAATTGAGGTAAATCCAGACCTCTCATATGAGGAAGAACCCATAGAAATTCTGGCATACGAGGTGAAACAGCTAAGGAATAAACAGATACACCTGATTAAAGTGCTATGGAACCATCATTCAGGCCAGGAAGCTACTTGGGAACGTGAAGAGGACATGAGGAGACAGCATCCACAGCTATTTAGAGACTCATGCTAGGTAAATTTCGAGACGAAATTTATTTTAAGGGTGGGAGAATTATAACACCCCTATGTTTGGTAGTGCATTCTACTGTTTCAGTGACCAGTGTCTGTCCGAACAGCTAGGATGCCTAGAACTAAACTTAAATATTGATGAGGAGACATAAAATAATGAAATACAAGAAAATAAAATACAAGAAAAACAAAGGAAAAATAATAGCAATGAAATGTAACCAAGTTAAACGAGCCAAGAACCCTAGCGATGGGTGACCGCACCGGGAAGTTGCGGCGTGGACCGTTGACTAGTCCTGGACTGCGGGAAACCCTGGAAAATATTTTTAAGACTTAAATAAATGTCTATTGAAGTATAAATATCATTAGAAATATCAAAGAAAAATTATTTAATTAGTACAAAGAAAAACGAAAAATCGAGAAACAGACAAAAATCGGTGTTACAGAAAAATTGGGAATGCAACCCGAACAGAGGCATTGTGGTCATTTGACACCTCGAGTTGTCTTTTGACCTAAATGTCCATTAAAAATAAATGATATTATACTCGGAAAATGTCATGAAAAATTAAATTATGACACATTATAAGAATAGTGAAAGAAATGGTGGATAAAAACTAAATTATGAAAGTTTAACATTAAAAATTATTTTTAATCCCATTAGTGCTCCACTAACACCACTAAAGTGGACCGTTAAACATAAAATGGACAGCCACTTCACTCATCTTCTTCAACCTCACTCACCTTGCCAAATTGAAAAAGCTCTCAAAACCTCCATGGACGGCCAACCATGGCCAAAGCTTCTTAACCTCCATGCAAGCATGAAGTAAGCCCCTTTTCCACTTGATTTCTTCACTAAAGTTGTTCTATACAACTTGGGCAGTAGATAGGTAGCAAGAAAGTTAAGTTTTGGTGAGGTTTTGAAGAATTTCAAAAGTGGTAAGTATGTATTTTCAATTCTTGTTTCATTAAACTTTGAATGGGTGTTGTGGGTAGTTGATTTGTGGAAGGATTTTTAAAGTTTGATGAATTAGTGGAAATGTATATTTTGGCAGCCATGGAACCTCAATAAGAACAGCTTATTCTTGCATGTAAATAGTGGTTTGAATGATGATTTAAATGTCTGATTGTATTGTAGTTGAATTCCATGTGTAAGGTTATGTGTAAGGTTTGATTTGGAAGCTTGAAAAGTGAAAATGGAAATTGATGGGTATGTGTAAACTTGTGGCAGCCTCATCAAGAAGATTGAAGTGTTTGAGTTCATGAAATATTGTTGAATTATGTTGTCATTGATGGCAGCCTGTGTATATGAATAATTGTTTGAATTTGAATATGTGTATAGTGGTTTGAATTTGGACATGTAAATGAGGTATGTCTTGTGGTTAATTGTTGTAATTGGACTTGGAAAATTCTGTATTATAGTGTGTATGTTGAGAGTGGTTACAAGCTGCCAAAATGACCAAAAATGTGTTACTAAATGTGTTAATGTTATGGTACAAGCCAGAATTGGCATGGAAGAGTGAACTTGGTAAGCATAGGATGTGTAATTGGTAAAGGATGAACAAATTGTAATAGGGCAGTGTATGTTTTGGCTTAGAACCTTAAGTGTGTAGCTCCAATTGGTATGAGACCAATTGGAGGTGAAACTAGGCACAAAATGTGCCAACTTTCATGAAGGAAGCTTACTAAAATTCTGCTTAGAAGGTGACTTGAAAAATGACCAAATCCGGATTAGTGACTTGAAAGCCTGAAAATTGACCATTTGGGCAGCAATTAGTTTTTTGGCCATAACTCACTCAAAACAGGTCCAATTGACCAGAAATTTTTACCATGAATAGTTGAGACATATATCTACAATTCTTATGAAGACACCAAAGCCCAGAAATGGCCAGAACCAAGCCAAATAGCTTGCACAAGTTCAGGTCCAAAAATTGGCCAAAGCAAAAGTGACCTAAAAATGACCTAAACTTACCATTTTGATGCATTCTGTCCAGAATTGGTAAATTAACCATAACTTGGTCTACACAACTCAGAATGACCTGAAATTTTGCCCCGCGTGCAACAAGACATAGACCTACAAGTTTGTAGTTTGGACCGAAACTCAAAAATCGAGGGAACTAGGTCGTCCAGCTAGGTCAAATTAGTATACCGAAATCTGGCAAATTGCAATAAAATGAAATATACATGAAAATGAATTTGGTAACATGTACCAATACTAAAAGACTATAAAATGTGACATATTGGTAACATTAAAACCTAATTCACCTGGAATGCATTGAGGGTCAACATCTTATGTTGACTAAGGCAATAATAGAATTCAATAAGTTAATTATTAAGCTTTATTCTTAGAGACAGTGTAAATGAGTACTGAAACACTTCAAATTATGTGTTTCAGTTAGCAAAGACTCAAGGAAAGGGAAAGAAACACTGAGTCAGGGCCAAGAGACAGTTATCAGAGGTTTATGCATAACAGTTAATTCTTTTGAATTTTCAATTGAAATGAATTATGACAAATTGTCTATTATTGTTTAAATTGTGAAAAATTGTTTGAATGAGATTTGATGGATACTTATTGATTGAAAAACATTATAAATGGTTTGAAACCATAGCTGTCATCTATATTGATTGAATTCCTCGCTAGCTTGTCTAGTGGGATGAATTGACTTTGAATTCCCTCTGTGGCTGAAGTGTTGAGGTGTGTACCTGTTGAGGACGAATAGAATAAGTACTCATATTATTGCTAGCTAGCTATGTTATTCATCACTAGCCATCGGCTTTTGGGATGAATTGAATTCCTCACTAGCCATCAGCTTTTGGGATGAATTGAACTTTAGCAACATGATTAAGCTCTGTGTGTGTGTGATTTATTGATATTTATTGTAATATTATGAAATGGAGTTTAAATTCTCTATGACATTCACTGTCTTTGAATTTAACTATGGTTTTAAGTATCCACTATTTATATGACTTATGATTTGTGATTTAAAGTTACATTATGTTAATGTTGTGCACCACTGAGACATTGGCTCAGCGATAGCTTTTCATTGTTGTCGCAGGTAGACAGACTGATAGGGCAGCAGACTAGGCTGCTAGTGTTTCATTGAGTGTTCATTGGGTATATTGAGTATACCATATTTTGCATTTTGTATTGCAATGTATGTTCACTGTATGTATATAGTGTTCTTGGTTTGAGTGGTTGTAAATTAAAATTGGACATTAAAGTTGTAAACTAAATTTGTAAATTATTTTGGTTTGTAAATATTTTGATATATTCTTTTGTCTCAACTTTTGAAAACACTGAAAAATTATTATGGATTTGAGTTGACAATATTGAGAAACTTATTGCGTTGATTAAATATTGGAGTTTGGGGATTGAACAAAATAATTGAAGTGTTTTTTTACAGGTTTTTGAAGAACTATTTTATTCAAAATACGGATGGCACTCTGCCAAAATTCTTGCAGAAATTATTAATACTTCAAATGTGTTATCTAGTTTCACTTTAGTTAAAAAAATATTTTTTAACACCTGTAAATAGTGCTCACCACTGTAAAAAGAAGTAAGAAAAGTTTTAAAATCCCTTGTAGTGTATGTAACCCCCTAGGAAAATCCCACATCGGCAAAACACGGGAGAGATGCTGGGTTTATAAGTTGGTGGTTCGTAACCCCTATTGACGCGTTTTAAAACCGTGAGGGCTTCGGCCTAGAGCGGACAATATCACTAGTGAGCCGGGCCATTACAATCGTGATATCAGAGCGGCTCTGCATGCAACCTTGAGCGAGCGAGGACGCTGAGTCCCATAAGGGGGGTGGATTGTAACACCCTAGGCAAAGCCCACATCGGCAAAACACGGGAGAGATGCTGGGTTTATAAGTTGGCGATTCGTAACCCCTATTGACGCATTTTAAAACCGTGAGGGCTTCAGCCCAGAGCGGACAATATCACTAGTGGACCGGGCCGTTACATTTGTGGTATTGTAACACCCTAGGCAAATCCCACATCAGTAAAACACGAGAGATGCTAGGTTTATAAGTTGGCGGTTCGTAACCCCTATTGACGCGTTTTAAAATAGTGAGGGCTTCAGCCCAGAGCGGACAATATCACTAGTGGGCCGGGCCATTACAGTGTATTTAATGGGTTATCAGTAGACGAAGTTGGTAATTCTTTAGATATACTACAGGATCATGTTATTCCTTACGGAGAGGTAGGGTGTGACATTATTGCCCAAAAGAATATGCCGGGCAATAAAGGAAAAGAGGTAGCTTTGATTGCATCATCTTCTGCTAGAAAGTCCAACAAGAATAAGGGTAATAAGAAAAAGAAACCTCAGATTCCTAGTCCTTCCAAGAAAATAGCTAAATAGAAAGGAAAGACTAAAGCTGATGGAGGCAAAGGAAAGTGTTTCCACTGCCAGCAGGATGGGCACTGTAAAAGGAATTGCCCAGAGTATCTTGCTTCTCTGAAGGACAAGAAGGATGCACCTTCGGAAGGTATGTCTATATCTTGTTATTTAGATTTTGATGATACTCATGTTCATCAACAGCTTAGGTTTTAGATACTGGTGCCAGTTCTCACATTTCTTATGATACGCAGGAACTAGCAAATAGTAACAGCTTGCATTCTCGATATATTAGAGTCTGGATTGGCGATAGCTCAACTGTTGAAGCTTTAGCCATAGGATCTAAATCTTTTTACATGTCTGGACATGTTTTCTATTTGGATAATATTTTATATGCACTTGATGCTTTTAAGAACATCATTTCTATATCTAGTTTGACTAGAAATGGCTATGAATTTCAGTTCATAGATAATGTTTGCAATATTTATTTTAGAAATAAATATGTTGATTCCGGTATATGAATGATGGTCTTTATTATTTGGATAATAATGACAAACACAAATTGAATGCAAGTGATCTAAATGAATGCAATGCCATGGTGAAAATCAGCACAAGTTCAAAATATATTTGGCACTTAAGGTTAGGACATGTTACAGAAGATAGGATTGCAAAACTGGAGAAAATGGGGATTCTATCCTCATTGGGTTCTGAACCTACTCCAACCTGTGAATCCTGCCTTCAGGGCAAAATGACTAGATCACCCTTTGTTGGACAAGGGCTAAGAGCTGAAAATATTTTGGAGCTAATACATAGTGATGTATGTGGTCCATTTAAAGAAATTACTAGAGGCAATTTTCATTATTTGATTACCTTTACTGATGATAAATCGAGGTTTGGGTATTTATATTTGATGAAATACAAACATGAATCCTTTGAAAAGTTCAAAGAATTTAAATCTGAAGTAGAAAATCAAACAGGAAATAGTGTTAAAGCTCTTCGATCAGATTGTGAAGGTGAATACTTGAGTACTGAATTTCATGAATACTTGAGAGAGCATGGCATTGTATCCTAACTGACTCCTCTAGGAACACCACAGTTGAATGGTGTACCTGAAAGGAGAAATCGTACCCTATTGGATATGGTATGTAGTATGATGAACTATACTGATATGCCAATCTCCTTTTGGGGATTTGCATTAGAATCAACTTTGTATGTTCTGAATAGGATTCCATCAAAATTAGTATCTTCCACACCTTATGAGATATAGCATGGAAGAAAACCAAGTCTTAAGCATGTTAAGATTTGGGGTTGTCCAGCTTATGTTAAAAAGCTAAACACTGATAAATTTGAAACCAGATCAGAAAAGGGTCGATTTGTTGGATATCCAAAAGATAGTTTTGGATATAATTTTTATTTGCCTACATCACAAAAGGTTGTGATAAGTAGAGATGCCACATTTCATGAACGACAGTTTGTTCAAGAAGGAGGAAAAGGAAGGCAAATAGTGTTAGAATTGAAGTATTCTGACCAACCAACAGATCAAATGGATATAGATCCATCTAATCAACCTACACTTATTGAAGAAACATCTACAGCTGTTCCTTGTAGAACAACCAGGGTATCTCACCCACCAGTGAGATATGATTTCCTTCATGAAGAAGAACAAGAGTTGTCTACTCATGAAGAAGTTGATCATGGAGATGATCCACTTACCTATAAAGAAGCTATATCAGATATAGACTCATCAAAATGGATTAATGCTATGAAATCTGAGATTGATTCCATGTATAAGAATCAAGTTTGGGATCTTGTTGACCCACTTGAAGGTATTGTACCTATAGGGAACCAATGGGTTTTCAAGAAGAAAATTGGTTCTGATGGAAAGGTAGAGACCTATAAAACAAGGCTAGTAGCGAAAGTGTTTTGCCAAAGGCAAGGAATCGACTATGAGGAGACTTTCTCGCTTGTTGCCATGCATAAACCAATTAGGATTTTATAAGCAATAGTTGCACACTATGATTATGAGATTTGGCAGATGGATGTCAAAATAGCTTTTCTCAATGGATACATTGAAGAAAACATTTTCATGGAACAACCTAGTGGTTTTGAATCCCCATATGGTTCCAAAGTATGCAAGCTAAAGCGATCCATTTATGGGTTGAAACAAGCTTTGAGGAGTTGGAACATCTGTTTTGATGAAACCATTAAGTCATTTGGTTTTATTAAAAATGAGGATGAGCCATGTGTATATAAGAAGGTTAGTGACAGTGCTATCACTTTCCTTGTCTTATATGTGGATGACATTCTGTTGATGGGTAGTAACATAGGTATATTGACAACTGTAAAGGTGTGGTTGTCAAATACATTCTCCATGATAGAGTTAGAGGAGGCAACCTATATTCTTGGGATTCACATCTATAGAGATAGAGTGAAAAGAATAATTGATTTATCCCAAAGTCTATAATTAGAAAAGGTGTTAAAGAGGTTTAACATGCTTGATTCCAAGAGAGGATTGTTATCAGTGAGACATGGTATCCACCTTTCTAAAGAGATGTCTCCAAAGACACCTGAAGAAAGAGATAAAATGTCCAGGATTCCATATGCTTCGGCTATTGGAAGTTTGATGTATGCAATGTTGTGTAATAGCCCGGATATCGTATATGCTGTTAGTTTGACTAGCAGGTATGAATCCAATCCAGTTTGGAACACTGGATAGCTGTCAAGAATATCCTTATGTACTTGAGAAGAACTAAGGATTTATTCTTGATTTATGGAGGTGGAGAATTGCAATTGGATGGTTATACTGATTCTGATTTTTAATCATATATCGATGATAGAAACTCTACCTCTGGTATGTGTTCATTTGTAATGGAGGTGCAGTCATTTGGAAGAGTTCCAAATAGAGTACGACTACAAATTCCACTACCGAGGCTGATATATTGCTGCTTCAAATGCTACAAAGGAAATTGTTTGGATAAAGAAGTTCGTGACAGAATTTGCAATAGTTCCTTCCATTGAGTCAGCAGTTCCGCTTCACTATGACAACAATGGAGCAGTCATACAGGCTAAGGAACCCCGATCTCACCAGAAATCCAAACACATAGAAAGGTGCTACCACATTATCAGAGAAATAGTTGGGCGTGGCGATGTAGCCATGTAGAAAATAGCATCAGCTGAAAATCCAGCTGATCCATTCACTAAGCCTATGTCACAAACTCAGGTAGACTGACATCTCGAGAAGATGGGTCTAAGATATTATAATGAATGGCTCTAATGCTAGTGGGAGATTGTTAGCAGTATGCCCTAGAGCATATCATTTAGTATGTATCTTGTACATATTTTATTAATAAAAGGCATTTTCATTTTTCCGTTTACATAATATATTTATGTGCATTTTCACTTTTCCTATTGATATTTTGTTAGAAATATTATTCTTAAGCTGTTAAGAATATGAGTGACAGTATTTCTAGCACAAGGTATCATAAATTGGTTCACAATCAAGGATACTTCACAATAAAGACATGACTTATTCAGAAAGATTGTAATCATGTTTGTTCCCAAGTTATTTATATGAGATGTAAATAAGATGGAATGGTGAGACTCATGCCATATAACAAACATGATAGGCACTTAAACATGATAAGTAGGTCGAACCAGTGACATTTATGACAAGCTCATGGAGTTTACTCTTGTCAATGTATTGTCATAAATCATATCAGTGCATATAATCTTTAGACCTGAGATAGCATAATTATCTTGTATATAGGTGGTTTGAGTTTGATACTGCTTTCATACTTGTACTGTGTATGGGTATATGGGCATGTGTTGGCTCCTACTAGTTATATATGGAGGTAGGTGTTGATCAAGATGGAATCTGTTACCTTAAGTAAATAGGGATAAAATCCTATGTTCATTTAATTGTTCTTGATATTTCAAGTTCTTGACCAGGATAGATAGATTTAATCAGAAAAGAGTTTCTGATGAGAAAATCTTTTTAATCAAGAACTGGAATTAAAAGAGAATATAATATTCATAGCAAATGGGGTTTGACATAAACCATGACTCCAGCTCGAATAGAGATTTTGTAACAGAGTGATTCTAGTGCATAGTAATATATGATTATAGGTTCATTTAAGGTAAACCTTATTACTAATTGGGTGGCTATGGCATGCTATGCTAGGTGTTAACCACAGTCTATGAGCTGCATAAAATGATTTAGAAAAATCATTTATGGTAAGAAAGAGTTCTGATAATATTTTGAGTTGATATCATATCTCATTGCCAATTAGTGATGAGCTTAGTAAGTCACACACATACACAAGTAATCACCAAGTTAAATATGATTTAATTAATTAATTTAAGAGTTTAATTGATTAATTAAATAGGTTTGGTTTGCAATTAGATTGCAAAGTCCCTAGCATGGCTTGAAACCAAATCTGGGTTATTGGATGTATAGTATAAGTTAAATTTACATTTAAAGTGTTTAAATATGAATTTAATTATGAGAAATTAATTAATAGAGATTAATTAATTAATTTATATTTGATATAAATTGATTAGAAGAAGAGAAATTATTATTTTGGGTTAAGAACTCAAAATTAAGACACAGGGGTATTTTGGTCATTTCACAGGGTGACATGTGGCACCATGAGATGGTAACACATGGCACTACACATAAGCTTGCCATATGTATTTTAATCATGTAAGATGATTAAAGTCATGATTAAATATAAGTTTGACACTTGGCACAATGTGATTGGGTCAATTAAACCTAGAGCCAATCAGAAGGTGACATGTGGTAAGGTTTTTAAGTGATGACCTAGCTATATAAGGGAAATGATGAAAAGAAAAATAACAATCTGCTCATTCATCCAAAGGTGCTGCCACCCTTGCCTTGCTCTCCCTCTCATCTTCTTCATCTCTCATGAATTCAAAGAGATTTCCCAACAATCTCTTGAATTAAAAATACTAGAAATCATTTATAGTGTCCTATTTACATCTGTAATCTGTCAAAAGGTAAAACTTGATTTTCTAATTGATTGGAAAAGCTTTAGAAGCTATTCAAGGGGCTGCCATTGGTGATCTTGGTGTGGACAAGCTAGAGGGACAACATCTGGTGTCCTAGGCGTATCCCAAAGGTGCCAAACACACTGCAGTGCATCAAAAAGGTTAGTGCACTTTTTCTTGATCTAATCTAGGGTTTTAATGAATTAATCTGTTAATTCTAAAATTTTAAATGGAAAATGTAGATTCAAAAATATATTAAAAGAGTTTTAATATGCTGTTTATTATTGAAATCAAATAGATAAATATAAATCTTGCATGATGCATGAGACCCTAAGTGAAAAATTTTTTAATTCAATAATCTAAACTCGTATTTTTCATGCTTCCACTCCTTCACACATTGCATCTTATTTTTAATTGACTTAATCACATTAAGCCAAGTGTCAAAGCTAAACTTAATCTTGACTTTGATCACCTTGCATGATAGGAAGACAAATGGCAAACTTATATGATGCTATGTGTCACCATCTCATGGTGCCACATGTCACCATATGAAATGACCAAATTACCCTTATGTTTTAATTTTGTGTTCACAACCCAAAATCATTATTTCTCCTTTTCTAATCAATTTATATCAAATATAAATTAATTAATTAATCTCTATTAATTAATTTCTCATAATTAAATTCATATTTAAACACTTTAAATATAAATTTAACTTATACTATACATCCAATAACTTAGATTTGGTTTCAAGCCATGTTATGGACTTTGTAATCTTATTGCAAGCCAAACTTATTTAATTAATCAATTAAACTCTTTAATTAATCAATTAAATCACATTTAACTTAGTGATTAACCTATGTATGTGTATGACTCACTAGGCTCATCACTAATTGGCAATGAGATATGATATCAACTCTTAATATCATCAGAACTATTTTTTACCATGAATGATTTCTCTAAATCATTTTAGGCATCTCATAGACCATGGTTGACACCTAGCATAGCGTGCCATGGCCACCCAATCAGTAATAAGGAATACCTTAAATGAACCTATAATCATATGTTACCATGCATTGGAATCTCTTTGTTATAAAATCCCAATTCGAGTTGAAGTCATGGTTAATGTCAAACCCTATTTGCTATGAATATTATGTTCTCTTTTAATTCCAGTTCTTGATTAATTAGATTTTCTTGTCAGAAACTCTTTTCTGACTAAATCTGTCTGTCCTAGCCAGGAACTTAAAACATGAAGAACAATTAAATGAACATAGGATTTTATCCCTATTTACTTAGGGTAATAGATTCCATCTTGATCAACACCTATCTCCATATATAACTAGTAGGAGCCAACACATGCCCATATACCCATACACAGTACAAGTATGAAAGCAGTATTAAACTCAAACTACCTATATATAAGATAACTGTGTTATCTCAGGTCTAAGGATTATATGCATTAATATGATATATGATAATGCATTGATAAAAGTAAACTCCATGTGCTTGTCATATGCATCACTGGTTCAGCCTACTTATCATGTATAAGTGCCTATCATGTTTGTTATGTGGCATGAGACTCATCACTCCATCTTATTTATATCTCATATAAATACCTTAGGAATAAACATGATTATAATCTTTCAAGATAAGTCATGTCCTGTGTGAAGATTCCTCGATTGTGAACCAATTTTATGATACTTTATGCTAGAAATACTGTCACTCATATTTTTAACAACTTAAGGATAGAATTTCTAACAAAATATCAATGGACCTTTTCTATTACACATAAATACATTATGTAAATGGAAAAGTGAAATTGCATTTTATTAATAAAATATGTACAAGATACATACTAAATGATATGCTCTAGGGCATACTACTAACATCAGTTCCCCCACATTTAGCTTTTGACACATGAATAAGGGCATTAGACTCATGCTAGCTCCAAGGTCACAAAGTGCTTTGTTAATATTCATATTGCCAATTAAGCACGATATGGAGAAGCTTCTAGGATCTTTCAATTTTGGAGGTAGCTTATTCTGAAGGATGGTACTTCTTCTGTTAGAGCAACTATCTTATAGTCCTCCAGTCTCCTTTTCTTAGAAAGGATTTCCTTTAGAAATTTGTGTAGGAAGGAATCTGAGATAATGCTTTTGTAAAAGGCATGTTGATGCAGAATTTCTGCAAGACCTTTAAAAACTTGCCAAACTGCTTATCCAACTTACCCTTTTGGAATTTCTGAGAAAAAGGCAAGGGGGTTTGGTAAGGATCTAGTAATTTCTTTCTCTTCCTTAGTTTTCTTAGCTTGCTTCCCTTTTTTTTTCCTTAGAAGTCCGAGTTTCTAAGGGTTTCTACCTTCTGTTTTTGCTTGTCCTCTGGTTATTGCAATGTCCTCCCACTCCTCAGTGTGGCAACTTTGCAATGTTCTTTGGGATTCATCTCAGGTTGACTTGGTAATTTGCCACCTTGTTTGCTTGAAGAACTAGCCTGCTAAGCGATCTGATTTTCAAGCATTTTATTGTGGGTGGCTAGTTGATCCACTTTGGAAGCTAATTGCTTGATCATCTCATTTTGCTATTGCTGTGCTGTTAAAAAGTTCTCCATCATAGACTCTATAGTCAACTTTGATTCTGCTTGTTGAGGTTGAGGGAGTGGTGGTTGTTGCTACATCAGGTTTTGTCCTCTGTTCTGAAAACCTAGTAGTGTTGGCCTATATCCTTGCTATTTGTTTATGGGTTGGTTCTGAGGATTCTGCGAGTTAGACTAGGAGAAGTTTGGGTGATTCCTCCACCCAGGGTTGTATGTATTGGAATATGGGTTATTAACCTGCCTCTGGTTGTAGTTTCCTCCATTGTTCACATAGTTCAGTTGCTCTATGGAAGATTTACTATAAAAACTGCTTTCTGAAGTTATATGACCTCCTCCACAGCTATCGTAGAATTGATTACTTGTTCCTATCACATTGGCCTACATTTTGTCAAGTCTCTTGGTGAGCTAGTCAAACTGGGCATTAATCATGCTAAAGGTATCAAGTTCTAGTACTCCTGCTGCTCTCCTTGCATTTCCCCTTTCATTTAACCACTCAAAATTATGATACGTGACCCTTTCTAGTAATTCCAAAGCTTCAGCTACCGTTTTCTCCATAAGGTCTCCTCCTGCAGCTGAATCAATTAAACTCTTTATGGATGGTAGCAAACCATTGTAGAAATTCTGGACAAGGAGCCAATCTTCCATGCCATGGTGGGGACATTCCCTTTGAAGGTCTTTGTATCTCTCTAATGCGTCATAGAGTGATTCTCTTTCCTTTTGCCTAAAGGTGTTCAGTTCTAGACTTATTTTTACTGTTTTTGCAGGTGCGGAGTATCTTGCTAGGAAGGCTTGTGAGAGACCTTCCCAATTAGTGAAGGTACCAGCTGGTTGGGAAAGCAGCCACTTTCTTGCTTTTTCTCGTAATGAGAATGGGAATGCTCAGAGTCGAATGGCTTGATCAGAGACTCCATTCATCTTGAAGGTATCGCATAGAGCAATGAAGCACTGTAGGTGATAATGTAGATCCTCCCTAGGTGAGCCTCTGAACTGAGTTTGCTGGATCATCTGAAGCCTAGCTGGTTTAAGTTCAAAATTATTGGCCTTAATTTTAAGCCTAATGATGTTGGACTAGTATCCTTGAATATTAGGGGCTTCATAGTCCCTCAGGGATCTTTGCCTTATATTATTGTTGCCAGCCATAACTGGACCTTCCACAGCTTTAGGTACGGGTTCTGGCTCTTGATTTCTTCTTTCTCTCCTAATGGTTCTCAAAGTCTTGTCTATTTTAGAATCCAATTCTAGCAGTTCTTCTTTAGGTTTGGTTATTCTAGTTATGTACTATTTTTCAGCACCAGAAAGAAGAAAAAGTAAGACTAAAATAACAAAACAAATAAACGTTTAAATTAGCTAAATTGCTTATCATTTAATATTACTAAACTCCCCAGCAACGGTGGTAAAAACTTATTTGCTGGTTTTGCAACCATTTCAAGTGCACAGATCGCTAACAAGTAATAAAGTGATAAGTAGAGTATCATTCCCATGAGGAGTTAAAGACATAAGTTCTAAACTACAGAGTAATCTTAACTATTTAAACTATTGAAGGTTGTGAGAGAGAATTCTAACTAAGGCAGAATGACTATTAAGAATAAAAGAGATTCATTCTGAAGGCTTAAGGAGAATTCTAATTATGTGAACAATTCTGGAATTTCATAGTTTACACCTTAACCTTGTTATAGTTTTAATCTTACTTATTCAATGGATTAAGTGTTTGTCTCTTTAATGGAAATTAATCCTATAGTATCTTAGATCCTCTCTCAAGGTATCTAGTGTGTATTTCAATTAGAGCTAAACCCTACTTTCGTTGGTGATTAGCCTTAATCAAAACCCTTTAAGATCTATGATTAATTCTTAGAATTCCACAAAGGTTATCATCTTATCTCTAGGACAGACTTCCTAGGTTCAAAAGCCTAATTTTCCAATACTAATCTTCACCCTTCAGTTCTTCAATTACTCTCTTAAATCATAACTAGGTGGGTAACAACACATAGCATGCATTAAGAACACAAGGGATTGAATCAAAGAACAAAACTCAATTCCATTAAATAAAACTCAATATATATCCATGATAAGAGTTAAGAGTGCTACTTTCTTAATTCCAGAATTTAAGGAACTAATCACTCATGGTGAGTTTGACAAACATGATGAAGTAAAAAATAAAAGCACATGAAAACCAATCGAAAGAATAAGAGCAAAAGAATCGAGGGAAGATTCTACAACTATGATCTTGTGGAACTTTGGCTGAGAAGTTTGTCCTTGGCACCTGTGTAAACCCTTCTTCAAGACGGCTAGGGTTCCTTAGGAAGGCTTCTTTCAAAATTCTCCCTTTTTATGTGTGTGTATCTCTAAAAAGCTTCTTCAAAACTCTCAAAAAAGCTCTCGAAAAAAAAAACCTCTTATTTTGTTTTCTGCTAGCTCCTATTTATGTTGGGTGTCCTAGGGTTAAGATATAGAGTCCCAAGGTATTAGAAGTCTAGTTGGTATTGCCAAAATAGGAGTTAGAATCGAATTTAAAAAGTTGTTGGAATGTAGTACATGGCCCGTGTGTCACTACACGGCCTGGGAAGTGTAAGTTCCTGGAGTCGAAGTCTTCTATCGGATGGAAGGTAGTAAGTTACACGAGCCTTAGAGGTTTACACAAGTCTTATTACACAGCCCGTGTACCATGCATTCTTTGTTTACTTCTTCAAGCTTTGGCGATAGAAATTTACACGGGTCTCTTGGGCTTACACGGCTAGTGTACTTTGGCTTTTCTACACTTCT